>NC_041390.1:222558769-222602638 GCF_002162155.2 Triticum dicoccoides | reverse complement strand
GCTGGCAGCGGGCGTCACTTATTTATTTTCCCGTTGCTACTGTTACAATCACTATAAAACCAAAAATATTACTTTTGCTACTGTTACCACTATTATCATATTACTTTGCTACTAAACACTTTGCTGCAGATATTAAGTTTCCAAGTGTGGTTGAATTGACAACTCAGCTACTAATACTTGAGAATATTCTTTGGCCCCCCTTGTGTCAAATCAATAAAATTGGATTGATTACTCTACCCTCGAAAACTGTTGTGATCCCCTATACTTGTGGGTTATCAACCCGCGCTCGTTCCGGGTCTCGTCCCAAGATCGCCGTCACCCAGATGTGCGTGCACCACCACATCCTCGTCTACCACTACTGCCTGGCCACAAGGCCTTGCGAGCGTTTCGCCAGATTTGTCGACAACCCCCACTACATGTTCGCTACGATGGACATCACCAACGATGTAAAGGCGCTGAAGAATTCAGGCATCGCCTGCCAGAATCTTGTCGACATCTAGGGCCAATACAAGATCTGGGGCAGCAAGGAGCATGAGAAGGACTCACTGGTTCACCTCGCCGAGTTCATCATCGACCCCTACTACAAGGACATGAAGGAGTGCAACAAGGACAAGCGTGCCTCGCACTCGGCCTGGATGGAGAAACTCGACAAAGCTCACGTCGTGTACGCGACCAAGGAGGCGTACACGAGCTAGGGCATGTACATGCGGATCGTTGACATGAGGAAGTGCCTCCTTCCCCAAAATGGCCAGGGATCCAGCCAGAAGCAGAGCAATGGCAAGCATCGTCGCAGGATCCTCGTTTCTCCTACTTTAGTATCCATGTAATTGCTTACTTTGTTGTGTGCAAATGTTATGTGTGTAGTCACTTGTGTAATTGTATGCTTAATTTGGTTATGCAATGATGTCTTTTTAAGTATATATGTTGATGCTCTGTAGACAGAGCGTAGATGTTGTGCGGACAAAGAAAATCACATCCACACGGACTAAACAATGGAACCCGTCGGTGATGTTTTCATCAATCACTCACAATTGTATACCAGCAATCATTTGCTCACAACACACAAGGCTTGTTAGCGGCAATCGTCTGTGTTGTTATAGGTCTTCGCACACGTTTCCGATTACATACTTGTTTTCCGCATATCAGACACATCTTGTTAAGTTGAACTGTTTCTGTTCTCATGTCTCAACGCAAACAGTCCATCCGAGTGAAGCGTATGCCGTATATCGCACACACCTTGATCTGGCTGACCGTTTCTTTTTTGTTGCCTAATCACAAACAGTTCAGCTGAGTGAACCATATGTTGTATATCGCACACACCTTCATTTGGCTGCCCGTTTCTTTTGTTCCTCCTCATCGCAAATAGTTAATTTAGTTGAACCGTATGCCCTGCATCGCACACGCAACTAAAATCTAAACCGTGTTTGATGCATCCTCCATCGCAAACGTTTTGCACCTTTTTTGACGGTTTTTTACACCACTGTTTACGATTATGGCATCGCACACAGTTTCGTCGAAGGGTCTCTGATCGTAGTGTCATGTTAGCAGCATCCTGCAGTAGTGGGTGATTGACATTTACATAAGGTACTAATATGAAGCTCAATAGTGATCCTTTTCCTATCAATGTAATTGAGTTTGGGAACAAAAAGGTTCTTATGCGGTCGGATCAAATCGAATCTACCAAAGTAAAAAAATGTTATTGTTGATGAGAATGTTACTCCAAGGGTGATTGTACTCAAAAATCTAGAAGTGGGACTTTGGAAAGTCAATAAAGGAAAGAGATAAGTTTTTAAACCAAAGTTGATGGTTCAGAAGTTGTTGGATAAATACACTTCACACAGGTCCAACAATGTGTTCAGTCGGCTCAGAGGTACTAAGTGTCCCAAGTCTCCTTTTGGACATGAGTTTGGTGGTCATGAGCATTGGCAGCTGAGTTCATATAGCTAGCTGAAAGGACGTGGATATTGCCTAGAGGGGGGTGAATAGGCTCTTAAAACAGTTATGGTTTAGGCTTGAACAACTGCGGAATAAAACTAGCGTTTATTTTGTCAAGCACAAAACCTAAATATACTAGTCTTAACTAAGTGCACCAAAAACTTATGCTAAGCAATATAAACAACTATGTGAGAGCGAGATATATAACATGAAACACTAAGGCTATCACAAAAGTAAGTGCACAAGTAAAGAGCCCAGGTAAGAGATAACTGAGGCACGCGAAGACGAGGATGTATCCTAAAGTTCACACCCTCGCGGATGCTAATCTCTGTTAGAGTGGTGTGGAGGCACAAGGCTCCCCAAAATGTCACTAGGGACATTGTATTCTCCTTGCTCCTTCGCACAATGCAAAGTCTCGTGATTCCACTAAGGGACCCTTAAGGGCGGTCACTAAACCCGTGCAACTGGAAACCCTTGGGGCGGTCACCAAACATGTAGAAATTGCTCGGGGCAATCTCCACAACTTAATTGGAGACCCCAAAGCTTTCTCGGAGTTTTATACCACAATGATTGAGCTCCACAACAACAACAATTGTCTAGGGCACTCAAGCACCAAAGAGGCACGAGCTCTAGAGTGCCCAAACACACAAGAGTAATAAGCTTCTCAACTTTCACTTCCATGTATCACCATGGAGAACTCAAACTGATGCACCAAATGCAATGGCAAGAGCACACAGAGTGCTCAAGTCCTTCTCTCCCAAATCCCACCACAACAACTAATGCTATGGAGGAATATAAGAGGAAGAACAAAAGAGGAGAACACACAAGTGTTGGGGAATGTTGCATGGGAAACAAAAAATTTCCTAATCTCACCAAGATCAATCTAGAAGATACCATCTATGAGTGGAGAGATTGCATCTACATACCCTTGTAGATCGCTAAGCGGAATCTTAAGAAATGCAGTTGATGTAGCCGAACGTCTTCGCGATCCAATCACGATCCGTCCCGCGAACTCCTGATCCAAGTGCCGAACGGACGACACCTCCATGTTCAACACATGTACGGCTTGATGGCGCCTTCACCCCCTTGATCCAGCGAGCGATGGTGAAGTAGTAGCTTGAGTCCTCCGGCAGCACGACAACATGGTGGAGGTGGTGGTGGAGAAATCTCGGCAGAGCTTCGCTAAGAACTATGGAGAAGAAGATGGCTACGAGGGAGAGGGAGGGGAGCACTGTGGCATAGATGGGTGCGCCTGCCCTCTCTCTACCTCTCTATATATAGGGGGAAGGGGGAGAGGGGGCGCCCCTAAGGGATCCCATTTAGGGCCGGCGGCCACAAGAGGGGAACCCTAGATGGGTTTTCCCCCTAGGAGACTTGGCCCCCAAGCCAAAGTGGTGGGAAGCCCTAGGGGGCGCCCCCAACCCTCCTGGTTATGTGAGATGGGGTGAGGGGGCGCTCAGCCCCTTAGTGGGCTGGTTTGCCCCCTCAACTTGGCCCATGGGCCCCCAACCTTGCCAGGGCCCCCCGAAACCCCTTTCGGTGATACTGGTCATCACCCGGCACCCGCGGAACAATTCCGGACTCCAATACCCTTTGTCAAATATATCAATCTTCACCTCCGGACCATTCCAGAGTTCCTCATCATGTCCGAGATCTCATCCGGGACTCCGAACAACCTTCAGTAACCACCATAATGACTCAACTATACTTATATCGTCACCAAACGTTAAGTGTGTAGACCTTGCGGGTTCGAGAACTATGCAAACAAGACTGAGACACCTCTACGGTTAATAACTAATAGCGGGACCTAGATGCCCATATTGGTTCCTACACATTCTACGAAGATCTTATCGGTCAAACCTCGATGTCAAGGATTCAACTAATCCCATATGTAGTTCCCTTTGTCTATCGGTATGTTACTTGCCCGAGATTTGATCGTCGGTATCTCCATACCTAGTTCAATCTCGTTAACGGCAAGTCTCTTTACTTGTTCCATAATACAAGATCCCGTGACTAACTCATTGGCACATTGGTTGCAAGCTCATTGTGATGTTGTATTACCGAGTGGGCCCTGAGATACCTCTCCGTCATATGGAGTGACAAATCGCGGTCTTGATCCATGCCAACTCAATAGACACCCTCGAAGATACCTATAGAGCACCTTTATAGTCACCCAGTTACGTTGTGACATTTGGTACACACAAGGTATTCCTCCGGTGTCAGTGAGTTGCATGATCTCATGGTCATAGGAACATATACTTGACATGCAGAAAACAATAGCAATAAAATGGACATGATCATATGCTACGTTTATAGTTTGGGTCTTGTCCATCACATCATTCTCCTAATGATGTGACCTCATTATCAAATGAAAACTCTTATCTATGGCTAGGAAACCATAGCCATCTTTGATCAACGAGCTAGTCCGGTAGAGGCTTACTAGGGACATGTTGTTGTCTATGTCTCCACACATGTATTTGAGTTTCCGGTCAATACAATTATAGCATGGATAATAAACAATTATCATGAACAAGGAAATATAATAATAACCACTTTATTATTGCCTCTAGGGCTTATTTTCAACAGTCTCCCACTTGCACTAGAGTCAATAATCTAGTATTACATGGTAATGAATATAACACCCATAGAGTTCTGGTGCTGATCGTTTTTTGCCCTTGGAAGAGGTTTGGTCAATGGATCTGCAACATTCAGATCCGTATGTATCTTGCAAATGTTTATGTCTTCCTCCTTGATGTAATAGCGAATGGAATTGAAGCGTCGCTTTATGTGTTTGGTCCTCTTGTGAAACCTTGGTTCCTTGGCTACAGCAATGGCGCCAGTGTTGTCACAGAACAGAGTCATCGGGTCCAGTGCACTAGGCACAACTCCAAGATCTGTCATGAACTACTTCATCCAGACACCTTCCTTCGCTGCCTCCGAGGCAGTTATGTACTCTGCTTCGCATGTAGAATCAGCTACCATGCTTTGCTTGGAACTGCACCAGCTTACCGCTCCCCCATTCAGAATGTATACGTATCCGGTTTGAGACTTAGAGTCATCCAGATAAGTGTCGAAGCTTGCATCGACGTAACCCTTTACGACGAGCTCTTGATCACCTCCATAAACGAGAAACATTTCCTTAGTCCTTTTTAGGTACTTAACGATATTCTTCACCGATGTCCAGTGATCCACTCCTGGATTACTTTGAAACCTTCTAGCCATACTGATGGCAAGGCTGACATCCGGTCTCGTGCACATCATCGCATACATGATAGAGCCTATGGCAGAGGCATTGGGGATGACACTCATCTTTTCTTTGTCCTATGTAGTCACTGGGCATTGAGTCTGACTCAACTTCACACCTTGCAAAACAGGCAATAACCCCTGCTTGGACTGATCCATTTTGAACTTCTTGAAAATCTTAGCAAGGTGTGAAGTTCAAAACCTTCCGGTTGCATCATATACAACTCTTCCTTAAGGAAACCGTTAAGGAATGTTGTTTTGACATCCATCTAATAGATTTCATAATCAAAAAATTCAGCTATTGCTAACATGATTCTGACGGACTTAAGCATCGCTATAGGTGAGAAAGTCTCATCGTAGTCAACTCCTTGAACTTGTGAAAACCCCTTTGCCACAAGTCGAGCATTATAGATGGTGACATTACCGTCCGCGTCCGTCTTCTTCTTGAGGATCCATTTATTCTGAATGGCATTTCGCCCTTCAGGTAATACTTCCAAAGCCCATACTTTGTTTTCTTACATAGATCCCATCTTGGATTTCATGGCCTCTAACCATTATATTTGTTGGAATCCGGGCCCTCCATCGCTTCTCCATAGCTCGTAGGTTCATCGTTGTCCAACAACATGACATCTAAGACAGGATTACCGTACCACTCAGGAGTTGTACGTACCCTTGTCGACCTATGAGGTTTGATAGTAACTTGATCCTAAACTTCATGATCACTATCATTAGGTTCCTCTTCAACTGACATTGGTGTCACAGAAACATCTTTCTACACTGCACTACTCACTGGTTGAAGTAAAGGTTCAACAACCTCATCAAGTTCTATCTTCCTCCCACTCAATTCTTTCGAGCGAAACTCCTTCCCGATAAAGGACATGTTCTTAGCGACAAACACTTCGCCTTCGGATCTGAGATAGAAGGTATACCCAACCGTCTATTTTGGGTATCCTATGAAGATGCATTTGTTCGCTTTGGGTTTGAGCTTTTCTGGCTGACGCCTTTTGACATAAGCATCGCAGCCCCAAACCTTAAGAAACGACAACTTAGATTTCTTGCCAAACCACAGTTCATACATTGTCGTCTCCACGGACTTACGTGGTGCCCTATTTAAAGTGAATACATCTATCTCTAACGCATAACCCCAAAACGATAGTGGTAGATCAGCAAGAGACATCATAGAATGCACCATATACAATAAGGTTTGATTACGATGTTCAGACACACCATTACATTGTGGTGTTCCAGGTGGCGTCAACTGTGAAACGATTCCTCATTGTCTTAAGTGATTGCCAAACTCATAACCCAGATATTCTCCCCCTCGATCGGATCGTAGGAATTTAATCTTCTTGTTATGATGATTGTCAACTTCACACTGAAATTGCTTGAACTTTTCAAACATTTCGGACTTATGCTTCCTTAAGTAAATATACCCATATCTACTCAAGTCAACGGTTAAGGTGAGAAAGTAATGTATCCATTGCGTGCGTCAACGCTCATCGGACCACACACATCAGTATGTACGATTTCCAACAAGTCACTTGCCCGTTCCATCGTTCCGGAAAACGGGGTCTTAGTCATCTTGCCCATGAGGCATCGTTCGTATGTGTCAAGTGATTCAAAATCAAGTGACTCCAAAAGTCCATCGGCATGGAGTTTCTTCATGCGCTTTACACCAATATGACCTAAGCGGCAGTGCCACAAGAAAGTGGTATTATCATTATCAACTCTACATCTTTTGGCATCAATGTTATGAACATGTGTATCATCACTATCGAGATTCAATAAGTATAAACCCCTTACAATGGGTGCATGACCATAAAACATATTACCCATATAAATAGACCAAATATTATTCTTTTATTTAAATGAGTAACCATCTCGCATGAAACAAGATCCAGATATAATGTTCATGCTCAACGCCGGCACTAAATAACAATTATTCAGGTTCATCACTAATCCCGATGGTAATCAAAGAGCAAGCGTGCCGACGGCGATCACATCAACCTTGAAACCATTTCCCACACGCATCGTCACTTCGTCCTTTGCTAGTCTCGGACTATTCCGTAGTTCCTGCTTTCAGTTGCAAATGTGAGTAACCGAACCGGTATCAAATACCCAGGCACTACAACGGGAGTTGGTAAGTTAGACATCAATAACATGTATATCATATATACCTTTGTTGACGTTGGCTCCTTCTTGTCGACCAGATACTAGGGGCGGTTCCGCTTCAAGTGGCCAGTTCCCTTGCAATAGAAGCACTCGGTCTCTGCTTTGGGTCCATCCTTGGGTTTTTTCACGGGAGGAGCAACTGCTTTGCCACCTTTCTTGAAGTTTCCCTTCTTTCCCTTGCCTTTCTTGAAACTAGTGGTTTTATTCACCATCAACACTTGATGCTCCTTCTGGATGTCTGACTCAGTGACTTTTAGCATCGCGGATAGCTCAGAGACTGACTTGTTCATCCCTTGCATGTTATAGTTCAACAGAAAGCTCTTGTAGCTAGGTGGTAGCGATTGAAGAGCTCTGTCAGTGACAGCCTCTGGCGGGAGCTCAACTCCCAACTCAGTCAGACGGATGTAGTACCCAGACATTATGAGTATGTGCTCACTAACAGACCTGTTCTCCTCCATCTTGCACGCATAGAACTTATCGAAGGTCTCATACACTACAAAAAATACACTTCCGTGATGATACGTGTTTGTCATAGTAGTGTCACATCCCTAGCTGCTGGTAGTGCTCTAGGCTAGCTTCATGTGTGCATCATGTCTATATTTTTGAAACTTGAATTGAGGAATTTTGAAAGCCTCAAAAACTTAATTAAAAGCAGGGCAAAGATCCCTAGAAATCTCATTCTATGTTCCAAGATGTCCTTTTGCAATGTTTGAGAATTTTGGCAAGAGCTATATATCAAACCAAAATTTAGGAACATTTTTAAGGAATTATTTTGGGACTTTGAATTTAAATCAATACTATTTTGAATTTGAACCTATATCCAAATATTACTGAATATATGTTCAAATAACTGAAACATTTTTATGTGCTTTGGTATAATTCCATTGTGCTAAATAAAATGTTCAGGGGAATTTTGTCACTGTCTTTGAATTTGTTTTATTTAGAAACAGTGGCAAAAGATTAAATAAAAACAGAAACAGAAAACAATAAAAGAGAGAGGCAGAAGAACTACCTGGCGCTCACCTCTCAGCCCACCTGGCCCAACTCCAGCTGGCGGCCCAGCCCGCCACCGCTAACCCCCCTGTCGTCTTCCTCCCCTCGCACCGAAGTAGCTCGGTGGCGAGCGCCGACGCCGCCCTGGCCACCTCCTGCTTGCCACCGAGGCACCCCCGACGCGTCTGGATATGCCCCGTAGCCCCCTCTGTCTCTCCCCTCGCTCTCTGCTCTCTCTCGACCCCTTCCCCCTCTTCTGCTCCCTCTCCCTCTCGAGCCGAGCCCAGCCGCAGCCGCGCCACCGTAACGCCGTGGCCACCGTCTCCCCCTCGACCCCTCGCTGTGCCTGCGAGCTCCGTCTCGACGTCCCCGACCTCCTCGACAAGCCACGACATCACGGACACGCTGCAACGCCGCCATCACCACCGTCTTCATCTCCGGTGCCCGGAGATCGCCGCCGTAAATTCGCGTCGTCCAGAGCTTCCCCGACCTCGTCGTCGACTCTGCCAGTCCCTACGTGAGCCACTCTCCATTTTCCCCCTGGAATCCCCGTCGTTCCCCTCCCCTAGCTAGCTTCCCCACCTCCGCCGAGGCTCGCGGCCGCCATGGTCAACGAGCTCCGCGCTCGTGAGCTCGGCCGCTCGCCCGAGCATCACCAGCGTGCTCACCGCGCTCCTGCGAACCCGAAACACCCACGGGTGCTCCCTGCCATGCCCTATAGCGCCATCTCCGCTGTTGCCCGAGCTCCGGCCGCCGCCGATTTGGTCGCCGCCGTCGATCCCGACCACCGCAGCTGCTGCCGCCACCACCACTGGATGCGCGAGTCTTCCAGCTCGCTGTAGCCGCAAACCCCGAGCAAAACGGTGCCCTGTAGCGCCGTCCCGAGCAACTCCGGCGAGGTCTCGCCGTCGCCGTGGTCGCCGGCGTCACTTGCTGACGTGGCGTTGCCATTAGCGGCTAATCCCCCCAATTAGCACACTAACAGACACTGACAGCGGGCCCCGTAGCGGGTCAAAGCCCGAGTCAACGCGGGTTTAGTGTATGTCTCACTGACCAATGGACCCCACGGGTCAGGTTTGACCTGGGGCGCCCAGTTGACTCTGCTGACGTCACAGTGACGTGGTGCTGACGCCATAAATCATTTCTGGATTTATTATTATTCAGGAAATTCCATAAAATTGTATAAAACTTCTAAAAATCATAGAAAATTAACCGTAACTCCAAATTAAATGATTTATATATGAAAAATGATCAGAAAAATCCAATATATCCATCTGTACCATTTTCATGCATGTTAGAACAACTTATAGCTGCTGTTTAGCACAAATCAATTAAATGACATTTGAATTTCACATATGGAGTTTGGTTTTGAACTTAGGGTTCAAACCAACTTCATTTAACTTTGTTGCTAGCTGCAGTAGCTCAAACCACAACATATTGCCATGTCACACCCATGCATCATATTGTTGCATTGCATTGATTGTGTTCTTTCTCTGTTGCCGGTGTTTGTCCCCTCTCGATAGACGTGGTCCGACGATGAGTTCGATGACACCGATGAAGAGCTATATTATCTTCAGAAGTGCCAGGCAAGCAAAACCCCCTTGTTCATTCCGATAAAATCCCACTCTCTCACTCCTGCTCTCTTTTACTGCATTAGGACAACAACGATATATTTGTTACTTGCTGCGGTAGCTGAACCCCTTTATCCTTTGCATGACCTGTCATTGCCACAGTAAATAGATGAAACCCACTAACATGAGTAGGAGTTGTTTGAGCCCTGATGTGCCTACTCATTCATGCTTGTTTGTCATGCCTGCTACTGCTTAGAGTTGAGTCAGGTCTGATTCATCGGGGATGAATCAGAGGCGTGTGAACATGTCCTACTGTGTGTGAGCTAAGTGTGTGAACACGATTTGGTAAAGGTAGCGGTGAGAGGCCATGTAGGAGTACATGGTGGGTTGTCTCATTGCAGCCGTCCTCAGGAACTGAGTTCTGTGTTTGTGATCCATGATCAGTTACTACCACACATTGGGCTCCGGGAGCTCCAAGCTCTCTCGACTTATTAATCAACTTGATCTCTGTCCAGGAGTTGCAACTAGTTTCTGGTGTTTGTAGGTAGTGTTAGTAGTCTACCAAGTGGCACCCGGTACAGGTGGGCTTGGGACAGACTAGGCACAGTGGCACGGTGTACCAAGTGGCACCCGGATGGTGGGCTTGGGAACCCTGCTCACATCGTTTGGGGCCGTGAGCGACACCCCGGCCGGATCTCCTTGCGGATGGAACACGAATAGGCGATAAACCTGGACGAGAGACTTGTTTGGTTAGTCAGGTCGTGGCCGACTCCCTCTCCCGGCTTCCGCTTGAAGGTTGTCGAGGTACATGACGTGTACAGGGCGATAAGTGGCGAAAGCGTGTGTGAAGAAGTACACCCCTGCAGGGTTATCATTATCTATTCGAATAGCCGGATTCCTCGGATATGGAAACTTGGACCCCTTGCATAGTTCATAGACAAGTGAAAGTGGATACTCTAAAATACGCAAGATAAGCGTGAGTGCTATGGATGGCGTTCTCGTAGGGAGACGGGAGCGGATCCATAGTGGTGTATTGATATGGTGAATATGTGGACTCGTGTGCGCCACCTCAAAAGAGTTACTTGCAGTCGTAGTTCAGGTTAGCCACCGAGTCAAAGCTGGCTTGCTGCAGTTAAACTCCACCACCCCCTTTGTTGATAATGATGCATATGTAGATAGATCTGATGTAAGTCTTGCTGGGTACATTTGTACTCACGTTTGCCTATTTTATGTTTTTGCAGAGAGATTTCAGTCTCACTAGTAGTTCCGCGTGGACTTCGACGTTTAGCTTGTTACCCCAGCTATGATCTTGTGCCCTCGGCAGGATCTGGTAGATAGTCAGGCTTCTCAGCCTTTTCCATTTATAGATGTCTGTACTCAGACATGATAGCTTCCGTTTGTGCTTGACTTGTATGCTCTGATTGTTGGGTCATGAGACCCATGTTTGTAATATCTCGCTCCTCGGAGCCTAATGAATAAATACTTGAGTTGTAGAGTCATGTTGTGATGCCATGTTGTATTTGCACATATCGAGCATATTGTGTGTATGTTATTGAAATGCTTGGTATGTGTGGGATCTGACTATCTAGTTGGTTATCCTTAGTAGCCTCTCTTACCGGGAAATGTCTCCTGGTGTTTCCACTGAGCCATGGTAGCTTGCTACTGCTCCGGAACACTTAGGCTGGCCGGCATGTGTCCTTCTTCGTTCCTGTGTCTGTCCCTTCGGGGAAATGTCACGCGATGAATACCGGAGTCCTGTTAGCCCGCTACAGCCCGGTTCACCGGAGTCCTGCTAGCCCAGTGCTACAGCCTGGATTCACTCGCTGATGACCGACACGTTCGTTGCTGGGTCATGTATGCCTGTCCCTGTAAGTTAGTGCCACTTTGGGTTCACGACTAGCCATGTCAGCCCGGGTTCTTTGTCATATGGATGCTAGCAACACTATCATATACGTGAGCCAAAAGGCGCAAACGGTCCCGGGCCAGGTAAGGTGGCACCCGTGGGAATACCGTGCGTGAGGCCGCAAAGTGATATGATGTGTTACATGCTAGATCGATGTGGCATTGAGTCGGGGTCCTGACAGCGTTGGTATCAGAGCTTGACTGCCTGTAGGATTACCAAGCCAAACTGGTCGAAGTTGAGTCTAGAAATTCTTTAGTTATATAAGGGAATTGATTGTGGGATGGAACGTAAGGCTCTTTTTACTCCTTATACCTTATGCCCTTCTGATCTGAGTCATCTTATCTTTCCGACGGGGATTAAGAACTAGGTTGTCTCTTCTTTCTATCAGGATCACGTGTTACTAATCCGTCGACTTATAAGATTGTTGGATTTAAGCTTGAGTTCAGTTTCTACTACTTCCGTACGTTAACTATTGATCTCGAAACCTTGATACTGTGCTTCTGGGTGGTTATGCCACCATTTTTGTGAATGTCTCCAGTCTTTTCTGAGCATTTACAGCCGTTACGCTGTCCGAGTCATCCCAGGTTTCCAAAGAGTCTGATGCATTTGCAAATCCTTTTCCTCTGGTTTCAATGTCTTTTTAGGCCAGGTTAATCACACAAATTGTTGAGTTGAGGTACTCTACTGCCTCGACATTTATGTGGGAGTTGTTATTATGACCCTTGTTGTCTTAGGGGATCATCTAGTAATTTAGCCATGATTTGTGTTCCCAGTGTGATGATTCTGGCCTTTATTCTCGGAAGCATCCCGTGATGCTACTTAGTAGTAGGTATTCTATTCCTGGGTTTTGAACCCGAGATTCACTCTACTTACTTCATGTTGATAGTGATTGCTAGCTCCCTTAGGTTATTAGTAACCTTTGCGATAATCCTCGAAGTCCGTGGTATCTTCTTCTTCCAAATACCATGAACTACTTATGGCAGAAGTTCCTCGTTGAACTGAACGATCACAACCAGGGTGCTCTTGATGAGTTCTCCATTATATATTGTGGCTCTGCCAGTTCTACCTTTCTGCATGGGTTATCCGGAAGAAATATGTTGAACTTCGTTCGACATGTTAAACCATGCATCCACAACTCAGAAAATCGTATGTTCCTTTGAGTTGTCCCTCTTTAGTTGTTTCTGGCCCTTGTATATCAATTGATATTCAGGAGTAGATATGCATCCGTGTTCATCGTTGCCACTACTCCTGTGGTTCGTCAAGCCATTCTATCCCAGAATGACTAGGAGAAATGAACTCCAGTACCTCATCCATATCTAGGATTGGGTCAAGGTAGTTGTATTCCGCAGATCAAAATGCCAATCCAGCTTTTGTTCTGTTCTACCTTGAAGTGTTACCCTCTTTATGTCAGGATTGTCATGAGAATTGCACCACCTCTTATGAATTCTTGACACAGTAATACTTCTTGCCATCATTGTTCATTCCTCGGTTCCCGTGTCATTGTAACCGGAATGCTGACAAGTGTACCGTGATGTGCGAAATCAATACTCCTAGCAACTCTGTTGCTTGGTAGTTAATGGACAATATTCTCATTCTTAGCATGCTGGTTATTGAATTATCATTCTAAGTCTGATCGTGCTACCTAGTCCTTATTTCCGGTGCACTCTTCGATCAATGAGCTAGGATTGTGTCAATCCCTCATTTTTTTCTTTTTGATCATATCATCTTGCCCTGAAAAGCAAGATTGTTCTCGAGCTTAGAGACATATCGGTGGTTCGTGCTTTTCCGTATATCTTCTCGGAAGTATTACCAGGTTGTCACCTGACTGTTATGTTGAGCTCGTGATCAAGTTGGTTTATCCTGTAAACCACCCCTTCTCCAAGAATCTGTGTGGGATACCCCTCAGCTAGTTGGCTAAGCTGAACAACAACTTGGAGAGTTGGAAGATGGAAGCTTGCCCGACTTAGTTCATGTTAAGGGATATCCTGGTGTTGGTGTGGTAGTTGAAGAAAGATGATATCTTCATCGATTGGTCCCTGTGATCAGTTGCTGGACCTATTGTCTTATCAATCCTTTGATTTGAGTGTGGGCTATCATCAAATCAAATCAGTACCAATGATATTCGTAATGTTGTCTTACTCGTGGTTGTTCCTCGAGCATACACCATTATATCTTTCGGGTCTGACCAATACTACCACCGTGTTCACATGATGGTGGAAGTCCAGTGATATGGAAATTCCGATGAGTTGTTGTTGAGCCCATCAGCAAGATATTTAACCTCTCCATGATTATGTTGAACATCCATCTAGTATTGGAAACTTTTTTAAACATTGCCTTCGTGTTCCATTCATGAGGTATATGTTCGGAGGAAAGAAGTGACTTTCTTTAATTCACATGCACTTGGTGTAAGTTGCCGCCATGGATCCGAGAAAGATTGTTTTTGTTTCCTTTGGAATCATCCCAAGTCAGTCATGCATGTGCGAAGTATACATTGGACTGTGAGATTAGCTACCTCCATTCCATATGTGTCCCTAGCACGCCAAGCCACTGATTGACTTGCTCAAGGATAAGAAGTTCATCGATAAGTGCACAAGGACTTCGATATCCTCGATGCTGGTTCCCCACCGGAACTCGGTAGTGTTTTATTATAAGACTACTTTGTGGTCATGCTTGTCTTGGACAGCGTGTTCACATGTGTGTAGAAGAACCAGCTCATGTTTTAGAGCTTGCTATCGTAGTTCATTTCCCGAGAATCTCGCAACGTCATCTCGTCGAATTGTGTTGCAAACTTTCATTTTTCTTCCTAGACTCGATGAGTCTGGAATATCCTGACACCAACCAGATCTGAATCTCAGGCAGATATGATGGTTGGAACATTTCTCAAGAACTATAATAATGGTCTCTCTGTAACCGGTAAAGTGGATGTCGTGGCCAACACACCCAGCCGAAAGACCTATTATTGTAGTATCTTGATTGAAGAAGTTGGCCACCTTCCCATAAGGACTTCGTAGGATTTACTCCCTAGTTGTGCCTTATGATTTTTGTGTTCCGAAGTCCGACCTTTTACTTGATGTTCTAGATATCAAACCATGGGATGGGATACACTAGCACATCAAGGAGAACATTAGAGGCGGAGTGCTAAATGTCTCTTGGTCGATCATCCAGATTTTATTTCCTTGGCCCCGCCAAGGGTGAAATCTGAGAAAGTGTTATCTTCCTTTGCATCTGCATCATCCATCATCATTCATCATGGTAGTAAGTTGTGTTGCCAGGATCCTTGACACGGATGTTGGTAAAACCTTGATGATTATGGAAATGCTCAAGTTCTTGAGAGCACGCGCAAGTGCTAGGTTTGATCGTCGGCATTAACTATATAGTGCTCTCAGTTTCCTCGGCAATGCTATGACCTTTTCAAACAGTGAATTCACTCTCTATTGTTGGGTTCTTCCCCAGTTACCAGAATCATTCCCAGCATTTGCATATTGTTCCCATCTTGCACCGCCACTATGCCATTCTACCATGAGTCTCTTCCATTTCCGGTGGTAAGCAAATTCATCCATTACGTTGTCTTCAACAAGGTAATCCACATCATCCAAGTCCGAGTATGCCATTCTACCGACCTCCTCCAAATGATCGATTGTGATTTGCCTTAGGCTGGTTTAAAGAGTTCAATGATCTCTGAATCAAAGGTAATTCTTTTTGCCACTTAAGGGGATATATCTACGAATCACCCCCCCCCCCTCCAGGATGTCTCGCTGAGGTATCATGGCAACTCAACTCCTCGCTACGTTGACAACCGTTCACCACCTTCTTAGGTGTGCAATTATTGCCTACCTAGTGAACCTTCGTCATCTGTTCCACTCCATCCCTTTAGATGTGTGCTTCGTGTCTCAGCTTGAGAGATGATGCTATTTCTTACTCCGTGACTTGATCTTGAGTTGCTCGATCTTCAAGAAGAGTAAATCCCGTAGGGTTTCCCCCTCCTTTCTGTTGTTGTGTCGAGTGAAGATCTCGAAAGCAAAGACGTCAAGACAAGATGGTGATCAAAACAATGTTCCTATGAAGTGCAACCTGGATCATGAAGATTGTGTTAGGTTGCGTTCCCCCTTCATCTTACCCTACGCTTGAATCTCGGGACGAGATTTTTGTTTAGTATGGGTGAGTTGTCACATCCCTAGCTGCTGGTAGTGCTCTAGGCTAGCTTCATGTGTGCATCATGTCTATATTTTTGAAACTTGAATTGAGGAATTTTGAAAGCCTCAAAAACTTAATTAAAAGCAGGGCAAAGATCCCTAGAAATCTCATTCTATGTTCCAAGATGTCCTTTTGCAATGTTTGAGAATTTTGGCAAGAGCTATATATCAAACCAAAATTTAGGAACATTTTTAAGGAATTATTTTGGGACTTTGAATTTAAATCAATACTATTTTGAATTTGAACCTATATCCAAATATTACTGAATATATGTTCAAATAACTGAAACATTTTTATGTGCTTTGGTATAATTCCATTGTGCTAAATAAAATGTTCAGGGGAATTTTGTCACTGTCTTTGAATTTGTTTTATTTAGAAACAGTGGCAAAAGATTAAATAAAAACAGAAACAGAAAAACAATAAAAGAGAGAGGCAGAAGAACTACCTGGCGCTCACCTCTCAGCCCACCTGGCCCAACTCCAGCTGGCGGCCCAGCCCGCCACCGCTAACCCCCCTGTCGTCTTCCTCCCCTCGCACCGAAGCAGCTCGGTGGCGAGCGCTGACGCGCCCTGGCCACCTCATGCTTGCCACCGAGGCGCCCCTGACGCGTCTGGATATGCCCCGTAGCCCCCTCTGTCTCTCCCCTCGCTCTCTGCTCTCTCTCGACCCCTTCCCCCTCTTCTGCTCCCTCTCCCTCTCGAGCCGAGCCCAGCCGCAGCCGCGCCACCGTAACGCCGCGGCCACCGTCTCCCCCTTGACCCCTCGCTGTGCCTGCGAGCTCCGTCTCGACGTCCTCGACCTCCTCGACAAGCCACGACATCACGGACACGCTGCAACGCCGCCATCACCACCGTCTTCATCTCCGGTGCCCGGAGATCGCCGCCGTAAATTCGCGTCGTCCAGAGCTTCCCCGACCTCGTCGTCGACTCTGCCAGTCCCTACGTGAGCCCTCTCCATTTTCCCCCTGGAATCCCCGTCGTTCCCCTCCCCTAGCTAGCTTCCCCACCTCCGCCGAGGCTCGCCGCCGCCATGGTCAACGAGCTCATCGCTCGTGAGCTCGGCCGCTCGCCCGAGCATCACCAGCGTGCTCACCGCGCTCCTGCGAACCCGAAACACCCACGGGTGCTCCCTGCCATGCCCTATAGCGCCATCTCCGCTGTTGCCCGAGCTCCGGCCGCCGCCGATTTGGTCGCCGCCGTCGATCCCGAACACCGCAGCTGCTGCCGCCACCACCACTGGATGCGCGAGTCTTCCAGCTCGCTGTAGCCGCAAACCCCGAGCAAAACGGTGCCCTGTAGCGCCGTCCCGAGCAACTCCGGCGAGGTCTCGCCGTCGCCGTGGTAGCCGGCGTCACTTGCTGACGTGGCGTTGCCATTAGCGGCTAATCCCCCCAATTAGCACACTAACAGACACTGACAGCGGGCCCCGTAGCGGGTCAAAGCCCGAGTCAACGCGGGTTTAGTGTATGTCTCACTGACCAATGGACCCCACGGGTCAGGTTTGACCTGGGGCGCCCAGTTGACTCTGCTGACGTCACAGTGACGTGGTGCTGACGCCATAAATCATTTCTGGATTTATTATTATTCAGGAAATTCCAGAAAATTGTATAAAACTTCTAAAAATCATAGAAAATTAACCGTAACTCCAAATTAAATGATTTATATATGAAAAATGATCAGAAAAATCCAATCTATCCATCTGTACCATTTTCATGCATGTTAGAACAACTTATAGCTGCTGTTTAGCACAAATCAATTAAATGACATTTGAATTTCACATATGGAGTTTGGTTTTGAACTTAGGGTTCAAACCAACTTCATTTAACTTTGTTGCTAGCTGCAGTAGCTCAAACCACAGCATATTGCCATGTCACACCCATGCATCATATTGTTGCATTGCATTGATTGTGTTCTTTCTCTGTTGCCGGTGTTTGTCCCCTCTCGATAGACGTGGTCCGACGATGAGTTCGATGACACCGATGAAGAGCTGTATTATCTTCAGAAGTGCCAGGCAAGCAAAACCCCCTTGTTCATTCCGATAAAATCCCACTCTCTCACTCCTGCTCTCTTTTACTGCATTAGGACAACAACGATATATTTGTTACTTGCTGCGGTAGCTGAACCCCTTTATCCTTTGCATGACCTGTCATTGCCACAGTAAATAGATGAAACCCACTAACATGAGTAGGAGTTGTTTGAGCCCTGATGTGCCTACTCATTCATGCTTGTTTGTCATGCCTGCTACTGCTTAGAGTTGAGTCAGGTCTGATTCATCGGGGATGAATCAGAGGCGTGTGAACATGTCCTACTGTGTGTGAGCTAAGTGTGTGAACACGATTTGGTAAAGGTAGCGGTGAGAGGCCATGTAGGAGTACATGGTGGGTTGTCTCATTGCAGCCGTCCTCAGGAACTGAGTTCTGTGTTTGTGATCCATGATCAGTTACTACCACACATTGGGCTCCGGGCGCTCCAAGCTCTCTCGACTTATTAATCAACTTGATCTCTGTCCAGGAGTTGCAACTAGTTTCTGGTGTTTGTAGGTAGTGTTAGTAGTCTACCAAGTGGCACCGGGTACAGGTGGGCTTGGGACAGACTAGGCACAGTGGCACGGTGTACCAAGTGGCACCCGGATGGTGGGCTTGGGAACCCTGCTCACATCGTTTGGGGCCGTGAGCGACACCCCGGCCGGATCTCCTTGCGGATGGAACACGAATAGGCGATAAACCTGGACGAGAGACTTGTTTGGTTAGTCAGGTCGTGGCCGACTCCCTCGCCCGGCTTCCGCTTGAAGGTTGCCGAGGTACATGACGTGTACAGGGCGATAAGTGGCGAAAGCGTGTGTGAAGAAGTACACCCCTGTAGGGTTATCATTATCTATTCGAATAGCCGGATTCCTCGGATATGGAAACTTGGACCCCTTGCATAGTTCATAGACAAGTGAAAGTGGATACTCTAAAATATGCAAGATAAGCGTGAGTGCTATGGATGGCGTTCTCGTAGGGAGACGGGAGCGGATCCATAGTGGTGTATTGATATGGTGAATATGTGGACTCGTGTGCGCCACCTCAAAAGAGTTACTTGCAGTCGTAGTTCAGGTTAGCCACCGAGTCAAAGCTGGCTTGCTGCAGTTAAACTCCACCACCCCCTTTGTTGATAATGATGCATATGTAGATAGATCGGATGTAAGTCTTGCTGGGTACATTTGTACTCACGTTTGCCTATTTTATGTTTTTGCAGAGAGACTTCAGTCTCACTAGTAGTTCCGCGTGGACTTCGACGTTTAGCTTGTTACCTCAGCTACGATCTTGTGCCCTCGGCAGGATCTGGTAGATAGTCAGGCTTCTCAGCCTTTTCCATTTATAGATGTCTGTACTCAGACATGATAGCTTCCGTTTGTGCTTGACTTGTATGCTCTGATTGTTGGGTCATGAGACCCATGTTTGTAATATCTCGCTCCTCGGAGCCTAATGAATAAATACTTGAGTTGTAGAGTCATGTTGTGATGCCATGTTGTATTTGCACATATCGAGCATATTGTGTGTATGTTATTGAAATGCTTGGTATGTGTGGGATCTGACTATCTAGTTGTTTATCCTTAGTAGCCTCTCTTACCGGGAAATGTCTCCTGGTGTTTCCACTGAGCCATGGTAGCTTGCTACTGCTCCGGAACACTTAGGCTGGCCGGCATGTGTCCTTCTTCGTTCCTGTGTCTGTCCCTTCGGGGAAATGTCACGCGATGAATACCGGAGTCCTGTTAGCCCGCTACAGCCCGGTTCACCGGAGTCCTGCTAGCCCAGTGCTACAGCCTGGATTCACTCGCTGATGACCGACACGTTCGTTGCTGGGTCATGTATGTCTGTCCCTGTAAGTTAGTGCCACTTTGGGTTCATGACTAGCCATGTCAGCCCGGGTTCTTTGTCATATGGATGCTAGCGACACTATCATATACGTGAGCCAAAAGGCGCAAACGGTCCCGGGCCAGGTAAGGTGGCACCCGTGGGAATACCGTGCGTGAGGCCGCAAAGTGATATGATGTGTTACATGCTAGATCGATGTGGCATTGAGTCGGGGTCCTGACAAGTAGGTCATATTTTCTGTTATGCATGTACATCCATGAAGATTTTAGGACAGAATCAAGATAGTCATACCTGTGATGTCGTAGAAGTGTTCCATGACATTAGAAAAATTATCCGCACAGAAGTGTCCACTTCCATGATGATAAATCGCGTGTCATAGAAGTGCTTTCGTCAAGGATAACCGACACGTGGCATCCACCATAACGGGTTGCCGTTAAGCTATCGGGTTCTGGTTTCGATCCGATAACCCGTTAATAGTGCTGACCAATGGGGATTTTCCAACTGTAAATTCTCATTCGCCGATAGATCCACATGTCGGCCCGACGTTCGGACTGTTGTCATCCAGCGAATGGATGGAACGGGCCTATGATACGTCGACACGTGTCTCGGCCCAACAGTGGCCCGTTCAAGTTAAAAGGTCGGGCCTGTCAAAATAAGTAGGCCGGCCGATTAGTAGCCTACTTGAGTCCGGCCCATTCACAAGCACGGCCCATACAAGTTACATAGAATCGGCCCATCAAAGGCCCATTCTAGATTTGACAATTTCTAGCCCATCGTCAGTTTCAGCCCGTTAACGGCTTGCTGCATCTTTGGGCCCAATTACGGCCCGAGCTTCTTTTGGCCTGTTAGCAGCCCATCATCAGTTCCAGCCTGTTAACGGCCTAGAACATCTTTCGGCCTTTTCTCGGCCCATTCTGCAGCTGGGCCAATTCTAGCCCGTTGTGACTTTAGGCTTGTCCTCGGCCCATTCGGCAAATGGGCCAATTCCTAGCCCATTTTGTCTTTCCGCCTGTTAACGTCCCGCACAATAGTTGGGCCTTTGACTTTGGGTCCATTAGGGGCTCATGTTCCGTAGGGCAAAATTTTAGCCCGACGCGACTTTCGGCCTGTTACAAGCCTAGTTTGCAAATTGGGCCTCCTCTGGCCCATAACACTTTTGGCCTCTTACTGGCCCATAAAGTAAAAGGGCCAAGACAAAATTGACATTTATTTCGGCCTGCTAGAGGCCCGCGGGCCATTTCCATTTATACTGCCCTATCGAGCTTTGGGCCTGTTAACGGCCTGCTAAGAGCCGTTGTTACGGTGGGCCACATCATTTGGGATCCACTAAATATTATTTTGACTAGCCCAATTAAGGCCCGCTTTGACTACACATGTTTGTTTGTTTGTATGGCGTCTATTAAATGTTTGGGCGTGTTGGCCCCTGTTTCAACGATATAGCATATTCAAGAATTATCCTACCCTATATTATCGCCTCTAAAAAACATACACTATACAATAAAAAGATTAAGGCATAGAAACGTAGAATAATCCTACACTATACAATAAAGAAATTATAGCCAAATATACCTAGTGGGCATTATAGTTTGGCACCAGTGATAATAAAGCATACACAAACAGCAAATTACATACACTGGACAAATAAAGCTCATACATCATGGGCACACATCAAGAGAACTTACCATTTGAACCATAATCTCATCAGAAAATAGGATTGGCCGGATTCAGATAGCATAAATTTCAGTCTACAAAATCTCCAATTCCTTTATGGTTACCTCAGTGTCTCGTTTCATTTTTGACTCCTGCATCTAGTACGTGCAAGTCCAGTCTCAACTTGTTGATTGTACATTGAGAATCATGTACAAGTTGTCTTGCCACCTCTAGTTGATGCTCGAGAACATCAGCACATTCCAATTCCAATCCATAATCATTTGGTAGGGCCATGCCACACTGCTCGCAGATCTTTGTGTTGATGTCACTTCATCATGACATGTTTCTGTAAGTACACATGACTAGGGCAAAAATATAGTTACAACAGTGAAGCGAGCAAGACAAACTATTTTGTACATGGCAAAACAGGACTAACAATAATGTTACACGTCATGAAGCATAAGTAGGAGATATTTTAAAAATTACAAAAATGGTAGTTTGTGCAGCCCGCATACAGAAATCTCTCTTAGCTCACTAGAGGAGCATGATGTTGCGGCCAAATCCAAAACACAAACAAGTTACAAATTTAGACAACACATTGTGTATAAGTAAGCAAGCAATTGGCCATCCTGTAGCTCAATTGAACTCTTAGGGAGCATAATGAACGGTAGAGGGATTCATACAAACCTACTACGGCAAGCAAAACTATGCAATCATCAGCCTAGTATAAACTAGATTGTGAGCCTCATGCAGTAATAGTTGGTTAATAGACTTCAAAGCTTCAGGCACACTTCGCGAGAGTAACTAAATGGTAAGGCCTTTAATTATTTCAACTAATAGTTATAAAGTACCCAACATCAGGCATCATTGTTTGGGCATCTCATTAACAGAGGACAAATAAAGCAATTGAAAAGAGCAAATTAACTATGCCTAAAACAAACAAGCAATTGAACTGTTGAGTTGGATACAGTGACTTACCTTAACTGGTTGAACAGGCTCAGCGCTGCTCCTCCTTCTCTTGCAAGGCTCCTTCCTAACATCTTGTACTTGGAAATCCTAAATCTTATCTTCATTGCACCCCCTCTGCAAGGTGACACAAACTAGTTACTCGTCTCCTTGGAAGTTAAATATACATACTTTCCAGTTTGCGCACAACACAAAAGGATGATATTATAACAAAACAACACCACATAATGAAACATGGCACATCTCTTGCACTTGCACACAATGAAGTGAGCATTTACTATGTGTGCACTATGTAAAAACTAGGCATACCTTCGAACTGGATCTCCAGGTACTCTTGGAGAGCCTACTTTAGTGTACAGCAAAACCTTTATGTCACCTATCAGTTAGACAAGCCCCCACTACAATAGCCCTTAGTGTTTAAATAGTTGACAAGCTTTGTTAGAGTGTTAGGTCAAGAACAACAAGTAATCAAAGCAAGCAGTCCTAGTATGGCTGGCTGATACAAACAAGCAAATCTTACATATCAAGAAAAGAAGCAAAGAAGGAGGCTTAAAGACCATCACTTGACTGATCAGATTTAAGGGGCATTTAAACATCATGTGCAACATATGAACTAACATAAACATTGCATATTCCAGATTCTACAATGGAATGCACATGTATTAGGTTCCTCCATGTATGATGATGCCTAAATGTACACTATAGCAGGCATGAGTGATTCATCATTGCACGCACAATTGAATTGCAGGTTAAGGGCCAGTTCTATTTCGCCTTTTCAGAGCTTATTGTCAAAATAAGCCATAAAATATGTAAAGAAGTCATTTTTGAGTTATGGGCTTGGGCTTAACTTATTTTGCTTTGGAGGGGGGTGTTTCAGGTAGAAGCTCACTAAAAATTGAAGGGAAGGGGAATAGTGAAATGACTCTGTTGTCTGCCTATATTACACTCAAAATGCCACTGCTCACGCCTGCGTCACACCTGACCCTCAAGTAAAAACAAACACGCAAGCGTTCATTACCCTGCCTGCTTGCATCTCCTCTCCCCTTTTCCTCTACCTCGATCCCCTGCCTGCAGCGCTAGGGTTCCTCCAGCGAGCCGTCACCACTGGTCCCATCTGGCCTGGTCCTCGATGATGCTCTGTACAGCTAGGCTACATGGCTGGCGGGTAGGGCCAAATCTCCTCGGCTGCTCCTCCCTCTGGCGCCGCCCCTCATTCTCATGGTCTCCAGCAGCTGCTCCACTTGGTCCGTCCAACACACTACTCCGGCGGGCGCCGCACAACTACGGCAAATGCCACACTACGGTAGAAGGCACCTCATTCCCCCTCCCCTCCTCCCAGGCCGTGACCTTGAGGTGTTGTTGAAGGATGAGCTCATCCAACAAGGTGAGGATCTCCTCTCATTTTTTGCCAAATTTTCATTCTGATCCGCTATACGATGAATCGCTATGAGCTGCTTCTGCTGGTGCTATATGATGCATTGCTATGAGCTGCTCCTGCTGTTGCTATATGATGAATTACTATGAGCTGCTGCTGCTATATGATGAACTGATATGAGCTGCTGCTGCTATATGATGAGTTGCTATAAGCTGCTCCTGTTGCTGCTATATGATGAATTGCTATGTGCTGCTCCTGCTGTTGCTATATGGTGAATTGCTATGAGTTGCTCCTGTTGTTTCTATATGATGAATTACTATGAGCTGCTACTAGTATATTATGAATTGCACATTGCTTCTGCTGTTGTATGATGAGTTCCTATGAGCTGCTGCTGCTATATGATGCTTTCAGGTGGTGCTGCTATATGATAATAACTAGCCACTTGGACCATCGAATTTTGATAAATAATTGTTCTTCATTTAAATTTGGGTCATGCACTCTTCGTTTAAATTAGGCAATGGGATCTCTATGGAAGACATTGACCAAAGTAGATTGTGCCAAGTAGATGGTATCTTTGTATTTGCATTTTGAACAAATATTGATGGTCTATTTTCCTATCATATTAATTACTGCATTGGGTTCAATTTGTGATGTTTGAAAGTCAAATTAATTTTCATATGGGCAGAAAAATGACAAAATATAATGCAATCTAGAATTTTCATTGATCATACCAAAGATAAGCTAAAAAGGAAGGCAGTGAAAAGAATTGGTTGGCTTATTACCTCGAGCTTATATTCACAGGTGCTTATTTTCTTAGGATAACTCGTAATAAATGTCCGTAAGAAACTTGGCCAATAGAACTGACATACAAATAACATGTCACGATGATTGCAATGGAGGCCCAGTTCTTTTGCCAGATTGTCCCAGAATCTGACCCTTACCCAGATTCTAGGAGAAGCTAGAGAGGGGCAGATTGTGGGAGAATCCTGCAAAATAACTGGGCCGGAGTGACCTACCATAGCACACTGTATAGGCTCACCGCTGCCTCTCCTTTTTTGCGATGTTCCATGAAATTGCCACATACATCTTGCACTTCTTCATTTTGTAACCCTATCTGCAAGTTGACACGGAAAATTTCAGACATCTCTACATGATAATACATTGCATATCCCTTGCGCATATTTAAACCACCAATTAATGATTGTATGCATAGCATAAACTAGCCATGACTTTGTGTGCTGGACTAGCAGGCACTCTAAGGGAGCCTAATGTAGTGCACTAGAATTCCTACATGCCACCAACGATTTTGTGTAATGTACTACCTCTGTTCCTAAATATATGTCTTCGTAGAGATTCTAGTATGGACCACATACAGATGTATATAGATGCATTTTCGAGTGTAGATTCACTCATTTTGCTCTGTATGTAGCCTATAGTGGAATCTCTAGAAAGACTTATATTTAGGAACGGAGGTAGTATCATGTATTACATCTACATATAATTTAGCAGCCAATAGTAGAAATCATTGTCTGCACAAAGGGATTACTGGTCAAAAATCCCGGCAAATCACGCTGGCAGGCACACAACAATACAAGAGAGAGAGACGCGCTTACAAGATCATAACAATGCCTCATTCCAGGATCTAGGTTGGCCAAGCTGTTAGATCCAGAAGAAACATCGTCCTTGTAGTTTTTGCTAGCTGCATAACATGTAACAGCGACTTGTTAGTATATTTGAAGTACATCGGGCAGGTGATGGTGGACGGGTTTAAAGGTGACAAGTACCTAGGCCGTGGCGGGTGCTTGGCATCTTGCCAGATGATGGGAATCGGGTTAGAAACGTCAAGGGTGATGATGCTGCGCTGGCTGTCAGGGTCCGGTAAGGAGATCTAGAACCATGGAGTAGGGTGTTTGTGGAGTGGCTCCGGTAGGGGGACTATGGTGTAGGCGAAGCAGTTCCGAGGCCGTGGATGAGGGCGTCAGTGAAGCTGCTCCGATGGTTGGGTTCAGGATGGTGTCGATGATGTTGATCTGCGGCCATGGGTGGGGCGTCAGAAGCTGCTAAGATAGGTTGGACGAGGGTGGGACAAAGTGGATCTGAGGCCATGGACTTGTGAGTTGGCAAAGCGGCCCCGGTAGGGTTGAGAATGGTATAGGCGAAGCTACTCCGGTAGGGTTAACGATGGTGTCGGCGAAGTGGCTCTGGTAGGGTTGAGGAAGGTGTCGGCGAAGAGGATCAGAGGCTGTCGACTGGGGCGTCAGTGGGGCGGCTCTAGGAGGTGTGGACGAAGCATCTCCGTTGGGGAGTACGAAGGAGCCACTGTAGATGCGCTGCGGTTGACGAGAGTATCGGCGAAGCAGATCCGGTGTCGTGGACAAAGCCTGACACTGAATGGGCTGTGGTACAGTGGTTGTCGGTGTCAAAACCGGCGGATCTCGGGTAGGGGGTCCCGAACTGTGCGTCTAGGCGGATGGTAACAGGAGACAAGGGACACGATGTTTTTACCCAGGTTCGGGCCCTCTCGATGGAGGTAAAACCCTACTCCTGCTTGATTAATATTGATGATATGGGTAGTACAAGAGTAGATCTACCACGAGATCAGATAGGCTAAACCCTAGAAGCTAGCCTATGGTATGATTGTTGTGATTGTGTCCTACGGACTAAACCCTTCGGTTTATATAGACACCGGAGGGGGCTAGGGTTATACAGAGTCGATTACAAGGAAGGAGATCTACATATCCGTATTGCCAAGCTTGCCTTCCACGCGAAGGAGAGTCCCATCCGGACATGGGACGAAGTCTTCAATCTTGTATCTTCATAGTCCAACAGTCCGGCAAAAGTTTATAGTCCGGCTGTCCGGATACCCCCTAATCCAGGACCCCCTCAGTAGCCCCTGAACCAGGCTTCAATGACGATGAGTCCGGCGCACAGATTGTCTTCGGCATTGCAAGGCGGGTTCCTCATCTGAATACTTCATATAAGATGTTTGAACACGAGGATCATGTCTGGCTCTGCAAAACAAGTCCCACATACCATCGTAGAGAGAGTAATACTTTCACAAATCTAATCTGCTGACGTATTCTGCAGCATGATATCACACCACAGCCAAGCCTGAATCATTTTTACTGTCCCACCTCAGCGCATTTTGCGAGGCGGTTTCCTTGGCACGTCTTGTCGAAGCAGAGATCGTGTCCCCTTATTACGGCATTCTCATTAATATGGATGTGGGTAACCCAATCGTGCCCGTTGGTATATCTCCTCGATCGAAGGCAAGTCCCAAAGCTTTATAAAGGGGACAAGGCTTTTTCCTCTCGATCTTAATCAAATCCGCCTCCCGCCTCGAGTTCCAACACCCAAAGCTCAGGTTTAGGCACTTCGGACCTTCAACTATGTCTGGATCCAACCTTCAAGGTCGGTGGATGCCTTCCTCCGTCATGGAGGAGGACATCAAGAAGTTGAGAGAGGCCAGATATCTGACCGCTGAAATTTCGCATCGGCTGCCTGTCCGAGGGCAAGTCGTCCCTACTCCCGAACCCAACAAGAGCGTCGTGTTCGTCTCCCACTTCCTCCGAGGACTAGGCCTCGCTCTGGATCCCTTTGTTAGGGGTCTTATGTTCTATTATGGGCTAGATTTTCACGATCTGGCCCCGGATTCCCTTCTTCACATCTCGACATTTATCGTCGTATGTGAGGCCTTCCTTTGCATTACCCCTCACTTCGGCCTGTGGCTCAAGACCTTTGATGTGAAGCCGAAGATGATCGGCGTGTGGAGGCGCCTTAATAAGCAAAGTCGCTGACGCTCCATGGCCTGAGGGTTGCTTCCCAGAGGTGTCTGGACTGTGGCAGCGGGAGTGGTTCTACATCACAGCTCCCCGAAGTGCCAAGTGGGTAGCTGCGCCCATCTTTCGCTCAGGCCCCCCACCACAACTGATGGCATGGATCAGCAAGGGGCTGAGCTGGGGTCCAGCCAAGGACGTGCCAATACTGCAAAGCCGTATCCGAGATCTCTTTGAGAGAGATTTCAATCTGGTTATGGTAGTGCAAGTTATGATAGTTCGTCAAGTCCAACCTTGCAAACACCGGCCCCTTCGCATGTGGGAATTCAACCCGGAAGGACCGCGAGCTATTCAACATTTCCTCGGCATGACGCACGAAGAGATGTACAAGTTGTTCTTTGGACCACAAATAATGTGTCCGAACATCACCGAGGATGCAGGTCTGAGCTGCAATCGCCCGGATACCCAAGTAAGTAGCGTTGTGCTCGGACACGCTATCCTTTATCGCCACATCGCCTTAAAAAGAGTTGTTCTTGAACCAGGAGTGGATAGCAAAGGCGAAGTTAATAAAGTGTCCAGCCCCCCTTCCTGAGACCTCACCAGATCCCGTGTTAGCCAGGATGCTCGAGGTCGCGCCATTAGAAGAAAATGAAGGGGGGAACAAGGAAGCTACTGCCTCCGCAGAGGAGGTGGCCCAGAAGGGAGGAATCGAAAATTCCTCTCCTCAGGGGAAGAAGAGGACCGCCTCTGAAGACCCGGAGACAATGATCTCAAAGCGGGGGAAGGAGTCTTCGCCAGAGGGTCCTGTGCCGGGGGATACCCCGGCCGTACTGTGCCCTCAAGGGGATCAGCCCTCCACCGAGCCGTAAGTAAAAGGGTGTTTAATAATGAGAGAAATCCTTGCTTCACTTCCAAGGAAAATAACCGAAAATTTACCTTGTAGTTCGGATCTTAGCCCTTCTTAGCAGAGCTCGTCTTCGGGGGATCTTCTTCCAGAGATGATGGAGAGCGGAACGCCTCCCCCTTCCATACCTCCTCATGAGGCGGGCGACCTCGAGGTGTCGTCGTGGAGGGTTTCACCTGATCCTGCAAGGCCGGAAGGTAGTCACATGGCCACCCGAAGCCCTCCGTGTCCGGCTTCTAGCAGAAGCAATCAAACGAGTCCGGCACCGCCTGGTGCACGGTCGGAGGTACTAAAGGATCTGCTAGGGCGGGCGTCTATCTCAGAAGAGCACCGTGTATTGATGGGTACTGTAATTGAAAGGATTTCGTCCACGGAGAGCGGGTTGCATGAAGTTGTCATGAGTTTACTAACAGGCTTTGAGGTACGTGAAATGATGTACCTTTTGACAGTACCGCATACTTTAAGATGCGCCCTGTATAGATAGTAGCCCCTGAGACTCTAGGTGCTGTCGAAGATGACGGCGCATAGAGGATCATAGCCGCAGGTTTAATTTTGCCGCCTTGATATGCAGGTGGCGAAGTGTCCGGCGGCCAGCCGGATTGATGAATTTGCCGAGCTAAAGTGGCAACTTGACGTGGCAGATGCCGACATCGCGCTTGTCAACAAGCGGCTTGACGAGGCACAAGGTATGTAATTTCTCCGGAGACACCTGGTAAGAGGAGCTTGATGCCAGTATCTTATAACGTATGTGCTTAATGCAGATGGGGCTGCCGCCATGGAGAACCTTCGGGCAGAGCTTGCCCGAGCCAAAGAACAAGCCAGGAAAAGCGATGCGGCTGCCCTAAAGGCGTTTGAGGAGCTAAAAGCCGAACAGGTTGCTCACTGCCGAAGCAAGGAGGAAATGGCCGAGATGGCTATGAAGTTGAAGAACGTTGCTGACCGCTGCAAGCTTCTTGAAAAGGAAGACCGGGTGGAGCGGACAGACCTGGAGAAGGCCACGACGGCGACCAAGGAAACTCATTATGCAATGAGAGCGATGAAGGAGGAGCTGCGTCAAGCCGGAGATATCGCGGCTGGGAAGCCCTTTATGCTGCGGATGAAGTTCGGAGATCCTAAATATGCTCCGTTAGACCGGATGTGGAGTTCGGCGGACGCATGTCTGGATTTAGCGGCGAGTGCTGCTGATGCGGCCGAACACTTCCGAGATCAAAAGGATCGCGAAGTGGAAAAGCTATTCTGGTCACAATTCAACAATCCAGAGCGTCCGCTTCCATTGACTGATCGGTTGGCCGAATGGGCCGAGCTGAATAGGTTGTCCGGACTTGCTATGAGGTATGTCGTGGATCATCTATGGCCGGGAAGGCCAAAGCCGAACAATTATTTTAGCTTGGTGCAGAAGTTCCTTGGTGCGGTGCCGTATATCAACGCGATGAAGAGGACAGCATGCGTGGAGGGTGCGCGGATGGCCCTTGCCCGTGTCAAGACATACTGGGTGGAGATGGAGGCCACCGCCGTTGCAGCCCAAGATTCGGACGGAAGCCAGGTACCTGCCGAGCACTACTTTCAAGAAGTTCTGGCGGGCGCTCGTTCAATAGAGACGCAGTGCTCAAAGGATATTATGTTCAAATAACATGTATTTTCATTGAAAGCAATATTTTGCTGAAATGTAGAAGCTTTTTATACTTGTGCCTGCAAGAATTATGATACCTCCTGTGCGGCCGTTTACGTATATGTATATATAACCTGAAAGATGGCAGTCGTCGGCTTCAGCCCCCACACACATAATGCGGGGGTGTTCGCAGAAGATGCATTGTCACACTTGATCCAACATCTTGGTCCATTAAGGAGGTGATAGCGCAGTGAACTAGGCAATCGGACTATAATGCTTTATCACTTTCACTTAGCCATAGGAGTTTGACAGTGGGGCTACTATATAGCCCCTGGTGGCTCCGCGCTCACCCGAATTCGAGGCGCGTGTGTGCCTGGCCGGGAAACGTCCCTTCGTTTAGGCGGAGGAATCCCGAAGATTCTGCTAGGTCATCGAGTGGTTGACCAGTCTCACGCTATATCATGACAGTCAGTTTTCGGCTTTCTCTACTGAGGTGCTCGCAAGGCTGAACCGGGGCACAATTGTAGTAGTTCTCCTGGTGCCGCCTTAGCCGATAGAGCGGAACGTAAGGCAGCAAAACACAAGAGCCAGGCAAAACCAACATTTGACCAAAGACATGATTCAGAGCTGATGCATATAAGGCCAAACTCGCGACGCCGGACACTCCCTAAGGTATTCGGTCTTTGTGATTTTAAACGGGCTGCAGCGCCCTTTGTAAGAAGCCCCTGGTGTCCAGGTACGTGCATTATTCTGACATGGCCACATGCCAAGACACCAGCCTCCTTCTCAGTTGCGCTGAGAATCCGGGGGATGTGTATCAACAAGAGACAGTGAAAAAGGTTTACGCAGGGTCTTAACCTAAAAAGAATCCTTAGAACGGGTCCCTGCTGCACGTCTGCGCCTGTGTCTCCGTTGTGTCGTATCCTGGACGGGTGTAGCACGATGTTCATATGCACGGAGCCCCTTGTATAGGGGTGTATAACCATCAAACCTTTAACAATTAAATAATTACGCCGGACTCATCCAGCCGTGTCTGTGGTCTTGACAACCTATTAGGCGCTCTGGTTAGTGAGGCAGTTTAGTGTGTGGCTGTTAAAGCAGCCGCACAGTCTTCCACGCGCAAGGAGCACTCAATGTTTCCCTTTACTGAAATGATGCCTTGTGGATCGGGCATCTTAAGCGTAAGAGACGCATAGTGTGGTATTGCGTTGAAGCGGGCGAAAGCGTCACGTCCCAGTAGTTCTTGATAGCCACTTTTAAACGGAGCGATGTAGAAGGTTAGCTTTTCTCTACGGAAGTTATCGGGAGAGCCGAATATGACTTCTAGTAGGAGGGAGCCCGAACAACGAGCCCCTCGGCCTGGTGTTACTCCTTTAAAGGAAATATTGCTATGGCTAATTTTTGTTGGGTCTACCCCCATTTTGCAGACCGTTTCCTGATATATCAGGTTCACACTGCTGCCGCCGTCCATCAGGACTCGCGTAAAGTGGTATCCGTCAATTGGGTCTAGTACCAAGGCAGCCCAGCCTGCGTGCCGGATACTTCCAGAGTAATCCCGATGGACGAAGGTGATTGGTTTGGACAACCAGTGGCGAAACTCCGTTGTGATAGGGCGCATGGCACGTATCTCTGTGGGCACCCTTTGTTTCTCCCTTTTGTCACGTGTAATATGTTTACTGTTTTGACTTCCTGTGGGAATTTCTTCTGTTCCCCAGTGCTTTGCTTGTGAGGTTCATCATCGTCTTCACTTGGTGTATCCAGCCCCTTGCGTTCGGCATTGAGTTTGCCGGATTGCTTGAAGACCCAACATTCTCTGTGGGTATGATTTCAGGCTTACCAGGGGTGCTGTGGATATGACATATCTTGTCCAGGATTTTGTTTAAGCTGGACAGTTCGTCCCTGTTATACTTGAGAGGCAGCTTTTGCTGACCCCGCCGAGAGCTTTTGAATCCGGCATTAACTGTCGTGCTCTTCGGGCTGGTTTCCTTATTCCAGCGCTGGTCTTTGTTGCGTCGTGGCTTCCCGTTTCCATCCTTGACTTCGGATGTACTTGGGTTGCTGGTGTTGCATCTTGCCAACCAGCTGTCCTCGCCCGCGCAAAAGCGGGTCATGATGCTTGTTAATGCGGCCATTGTTCTTGGCTTTTCCTGGCTGAGGTGTCTGGCGAGCCATTCATCTCGAACGCTGTGTTTAAAAGCTGCTAGGGATTCAGTGTCCGGACAGTTGACTATTTGGTTCTTTTTAGTAAGGAACCTGTTCCAGAGTTTTCGGGCTGACTCTCTGGGCTGTTGAGTTATATGACTTCAATCATCTGCATCCGGTGGTCGGACATAGGTCCCTTGAAAATTTTCCCGAAAGGCGTCCTCGAGCTCATTCCAACTTCCAATAGTGTTTTCGGGGAGGCTTTTGAGCCAATGCCTGGCTGGCCCTTTGAGCTTGAGGGGTAGGTATTTGATGGCGTGGAGATCATCTCCTCGAGACATGCGGATGTGGAGGATGTAGTCCTCAATCCAGACCCCAGGGTCTGTTGTTCCGTCGTATGCCTCTATGTTTACGAGTTTGAATCCCGCTGGAAATTCATGGTCCAGCACCTCATCAGTGAAACATAGGGGGTGTGCGGCACCCCTGTATTTGGGTGTGCCGTGGTGTTCGGATATTTGTTGTGTTGCATTGCTTGCAAGAGCGTTCTTTCTTGGCCCGTAGATAGATTGGTTGGGCCATCTCTTTGATGCGAGTCCTTGTGTGGATCATGTGCTGGCTTGTGTGCGGCACCGTGTGCCGCTACGTGAGGTCGTCTATCCGACCGGATGGCTGCTTTGTTTTTTGATTGGGGGGGGGGGCTCTAAGGCCTCCTCATCAAATTCGGGCAGTAGCTTTCACTTCGGGTAGCTCTTTGTGTGGCGACTGCCGCCATATTTGTCTGCGGTGTTGAGTACCTTGCTCCATCTGATTCTGAGTGCATCTTCCGCAGTCTTCAGCTTCCGCTTCTACTTTTTCAGGCTACGCGCAGTGGCGACGAGCCTTTTATGGAGGTTGTTCTGCTCCAGGAACTTGTCCGGCGTGAGGTCATCCAGACTGTTATCTTCGCTGCGGACGGGTTGTTTGGTTTGATTATCCAAATTTCCTTGTTCGGACGGTTGCTCGATGCCATGTTCGTCATCCGCTGGCTCGCCCTGCTCTGTGGCTGGGTCTGTATGACCGCTGTTTCTGTCGAGGTGGGGTTTGGAGCGGCGCTTGTGCCGCCGCTTTGACTGCTTTTCGAGGGAACGATCCTTCGCTGCGTCCTCCCATTCCTCGTTGTCGATTCCTTTGGGTGTGTCCACCATATATACATCGTGAGATGAGGTGGCTGTCCAGTGCCCTGTAGGCGCTGGGCCTATTCGTCTCCTACATCGTCGTCCATACCGTCGATGTCTTCGGAGTCGAAGTCGAGCATGTCGGTCAAATCATCGACAGTGGCTATGAACTGGGTGGTGGGTGGGCGTCGAATTTCTTCATCGTCCGCATCCCAATCCCGCCGGTCATAATCCGGCCAGGACTCTCTTGATAAGGAGAGAGACCTTAATGAGTTCAGTATGTCGCCGAAGGGCGAGTGCTGAAAGATATCCGCGGCGGTGAACTCCATGATCGGCGCCCAATCGGATTCGATTGGCAGATGCGCGGATGGTTCAGAGTCCGGAGGAGAGTCCGGCAATCTGGAGTCAGGGGCCTCACAAAGGATAAGGTTTGTGTTCGGCTCGATCGCCGTCGAGGCTGCAGCCTTCATCGCGGGGTTCAACCACCCGTCCCTAGATGGCGCAGTTGGCTCCGAATTGAAGGTTGGAGCGATTGCAGGTGCGATCTCCTGAACATTGTCCGGCGGCAGAGCTAAATCATGCCCATCGTGACAGCGCAGCACACTTGGCAAGGGCTCGAATCCGTTGAAGATTAAGTCTCCGCGGATGTCGGCCGTGTCGTTTAAACTTCCAAACCTGATCTGATGGCCAGGGGCGCAGCTTTCAATCTGCTCCAGATGGCCAAGCGAATTGGCCCGCAGTGCAAAGCCGACGAATACGAAGATCTGTCCGGGGAGAAAAGTCTCACCCTGGACTGCATCGCTAACGATGATCGAAGGAGCCATCAAGCCTGATGATGACGACACAGAGGAACTCTCAATGAAAGCACCAATGTCGGTGTCAAAACCGGCGGATCTCGGGTAGGGGGTCCCGAACTGTGCGTCTAGGCGGATGGTAACAGGAGACAAGGGACACGATGTTTTTACCCAGGTTCGGGCCCTCTCGATGGAGGTAAAAATCTACTCCTGCCTGATTAATATTGATGATATGGGTAGTACAAGAGTAGATCTACCACGAGATCAGAGAGGCTAAACCCTAGAAGCTAGCCTATGGTATGATTGTTGTGATTGTGTCCTACGGACTAAACCCTCCGGTTTATATAGACACCGGAGGGGGCTAGGGTTACACAGAGTCGGTTACAAGGAAGGAGATCTGCATATCTGTATTCCCAAGATTGCCTTCCACGCCAAGGAGAGTCCCATTCGGACACGGGACGAAGTCTTCAATCTTGTATCTTCATAGTCCAACAGTCCGGCCAAAGGTTATAGTCCGGCTGTCCGGATACCCCCTAATCCAGGACTCCCTTAGTGGTGGATGAGCATTCTACTTGTTTCTAGGGGAGGTAGGAGGGGTAGATGCGGCCGCAGAAGCAGATTCGGCGAGGTGGATGCCGCTGGTAGTGAATGGGCTCTGGTATACCGGTGGATGAGCAGTCTACGGTTTCAAGAGGGGATGGGTAGAAAGGCCGATGAAGTACGGACAGCATGATGTAAGATGCTCTGGTGTTGTGGAGTTAGTCATTTTTGCAGGAGGGGGAGAGGAAATGGGGGTGCCGTGTGGTGGGCGGAACCGGAAGTTACCAAAGCATCCTTGACCAATTATGTAAATGAGGGTGGTATTTGTAACTGTTGTTCATCGTGCACCAAGGACAAAAGGGGAATTTCGCATGCTAAAGACTAGGTGGCAGAAATTTTAGAAGGAGGCGAGATATTTTGCCACCTACGGGATCGTTTTGGACAGTGGTAGTAGGAAGGTCATGCGAGACTATGTACACGGGGCACGCGTCAGCAGTTAATAACTGGTGTGGAGTCCACCCCAGAAAAAAAGACAATAACTTGGGATGATGCATGATACGTCTCCAACATATATATAATTTATGAAGTATTCATGCTAATATATTATCTGTTTTGAATGTTTATGGGCTTTACTAAACACTTTTATATTATTTTTGGGACTAACCTATTAACCCAGAGCCCAGTGCCAGTTTCTGTTTTTCCCTTGTTTTAGTGTTTCGCAGAAAAGGAATATCAAACGGAGTCCAAACGGAATGAAACCTTCGGGAGAGTTATTTTTGGAAGGGAAGCAATCCAGAAGACTTGGGGTGTACGTAAGGGAAGCAACGAGGAAGGCACGAGGCAGGGGGGCGCGCCCACCCCCCTAGGTGCGCCCTCCACCCTCGTGGGCCCCTCGTGGCTCCCCTGATGGATTTCTTCCCCCTATATTTAGCAATATACCCTAAAACCATCGGGGAGCAGAATAGATCAGGATTTCCACCGCCAGAAGCCTCCATAGCCACCGAAAACCAATCTAGACCTGTTTCGGCACCCTGCTGGAGGGGGAATCCCTCTCCGGTGGCCATATTCACCATCCCGGCGCTCTCCATGACGATAAGGGAGTAGTTCTCCCTCGGGACTGAGGGTATGTACCAGTAGCTACGTGTTTGATCTCTCTCTCTCTCTCGTGTTCTTGAGGTGGTACAATCTTGATGTATCACAAGCTTTGCTATTATAGTTGGATCTTATGATGTTTCTCCCCATCTACTCTCTTGTAATGGATTGAGTTTTCCCTTTGAAGTTATCTTATCGGAATGAGTCTTTAAGGATTTGAGAACACTTGATGTATGTCTTGCTGTGCTTATCTGTGGTCACAATGGGATATTCACGTGATTCACTCGATGTATGTTTTGGTGATCAACTTGCGGGTTCCGCCCATGAACCTATGCATAGGGGTTGGCACACGTTTTCGTCTTGACTCTCCGGTAGAAACTTTGGGGCACTCTTTGAAGTTCTTTGTGTTGGTTGAATAGATGAATCTGAGATTGTGTGATGCATATCGTATAATCATACCCACGGATACTTGAGGTGACATTGGAGTATCTAGGTGACATTAGGGTTTTGGTTGATTTGTGTCTTAAGGTGTTATTCTAGTACGAACTCTATGATAGATTGAACGGAATGAATAGCTTCATGTTATTTTATTACGAACTCTTGAATAGATCGATCATAAAGGATAACTTTGAGGTGGTTTCATACCCTACCATAATCTGTTCGTTTCTTCTCGGCTATTAGTGACTTTGGAGTGACTCTTTGTTGCATGTTGAGGGAAAGTTATATGATCCAAGTATGTTATTATTGTTGAGAAAACTTGCACTCGTGAAAGTATGAACCCTAGGCCTTGTTTCAACGCACTGCAATAGCGTTTGTGCTCACTTTTATCATTAGTTACCTTGTTGTTTTTATATTTTCAGATTACAAAAACCTTTATCTACCATCCATATACCACTTGTATCACCATCTCTTCGCCGAACTAGTGCACCTATACAATTTTCCATTGTATTGGGTGTGTTGGGGACACAAGAGACTCTTTGTTATTTGGTTGCAGGGTTGCTTGAGAGAGACCATCTTCATCCTGTGCCTCCTACGGATTGATAAACCTTAGGTCATCCAATTGAGGGAAATTTGCTACTGTCCTACAAACCTCTGCACTTGGAGGCCCAACAACGTCTACAAGAAGAAGGTTGTGTAGTATAAATCAAGCTATTTTCTGGCACTGCTGCCGGGGAGGTTAGCGCTTGAAGGTATATCTTTAGATCTTGTAATCGAATCTTTTTGTTTCTTGTTTTAGCACTAGTTTAGTTTATAAAAGAAAACTACAAAAAAATATGGAATTAAGTTTGCCTCATACGCTTCATCTTTTTAATATCTTTCGTAAGTATGATGGAAAGGAAAATAGTGCCAAAGTGTTAGAAGAAGAATGCATTAAAATGTTTGGCAGTAAATATTTGAATGATGAGCACGATTCAATGTTGTTAGTATGAATTCCTTGAATATCCATGATACTAATGATATGCAAAGCCACAAGCTTGGGGAAGCTATGTTTGATGAAGATGATATTTTTTGTCCCCCAAGTTTTGATGAGCAAATTTATTATGATGAAAGCATGCCTCCTATTTATGATGATTATATTGATGAAAGTGGATTTGGAGAGGTCATGAGTTTATTTTGTGATGAATCCACTATTCCGGAAGAGGTTCCAATTGATTATGAGAACAAAGTTGCTATCTATGATGATTATTGTGATGACTTGTATGCTATAAAGAATAATGATATCCATGAAACTTGTCATCATGATTTTAGTTTTCAATTGGATTATGCCTCACATGATAGTTATTTTGTTGAGTTTGCTCCCACTACTATTCATGAGAAGAATATTGCTTGTGTGAAGAGTAATAAAATTTCTATGCTTGTAGATCATGAAAATAGTGATTTATGTGATAGTTATATTGTTGAATTCATTCATGATGCTACTGAAAATTATTATGAGGGAGGAGTATATGCTTGTAGGAATTACAATAATATCAAGTTTCCTCTCTATGTACTTAAAGTTTTGAAGTTATGCTTGTTTTACCTTCCTATGCTAGTTGATTATTGTTCCTATAAGTTGTTCGCTCACAAAATCCCTATGCATAGGAAGTGGGTTAGACTTAAATGTGCTAGTCATATTCTTCATGATGCTCTCTTTATGTTACAATTCTTATCTTTTATGTGAGCATCGTTGAAATCATCATGCCTAGCTAGGGGCGTTAAACGATAGCGCTTGTTGGGAGGCAACCCAACTTTATTTTTGTTCCTTGATTTTTGCTCCTGTTTATTAATAAATAATTTATCTATCCTCTGTTATGATTGAGTTTTTATGTTTTAATTAGTGTTTGTGCCAAGTAGAACCGTTGGGAAGACTTGGGGAAAGTCTTGTTGATCTTGCTGTAAAAAACAGAAACTTTAGCGCTCACGAGAATTGCTGCCATTTTTTATTGCAGAGTGATATTTAGCTAATTCTTTTTGAAGATGATTAATATATAAATTCCTCACGTACATAAATTTATTTTAGAATTTTTGGGGTTCCAGAAGTTTGCGTTAGTTACAGATTACTACAGACTGTTCTGTTTTTGACAGATTCTGTTTTTCGTGTGTTGTTTGCTTATTTTAATGAATCTATGGCTAGTAAAGAGTTTATAAACCATTTAGAAGTTGTAATACAGTAGGTTTAACACCAATATAAATAAATAATGAGTTCATTACAGTACCTTGAAGTGGTGTTTTGTTTTCTTTCGCTAACAGAGCTTACGAGTTTTCTGTTAAGTTTTGTGTTGTGAAGTTTTCAAGTTTTGGGAAAAGATTCGATGGATTATGGAATAAGGAGTGGCAAGAGCCTAAGATTGGGGATGCCCAAGGCACCCCAAGGAAATATTCAAGGACAACCAAAAGCCTAAGCTTGGGGATGCCCCGGAAGGCATCCCCTCTTTCGTCTTTGTTCATCGGTAACTTTACTTGGAGCTATATTTTTATTCACCACATGATATTTGTTTTGCTTGGAGCGTCAATTTATTTTGTTAGGAGTTGATTTCTGTTATTTATAACAATGTTTTGCATCTTTTATTTCAATAAAAGTGGCATTGATAGCCTTTACTATGCCTATTTTACAAGTCCACATGTTGCTGTTTGAAAACAGAAAGTTTACCGCTGTTGCAAAAATTTCCTAGAAAAGTCAGAATGTGATAAAATGTTTAAAAAATTTGAATAACAAGCTCTGATAAATTTACTACAGTGGGAATTTTCTTTCATAATTTTTGGAGGTAGGGAAGTATGGATCTTGCTGCACTCTTTACAGACTATCATGTTTAGGCAGATTGCTGTTAATGTTTGCATATGTTTGCTTCTTTAATGATTCTATTTGAGGATAGGACTTTTAAATATGCAGATGCATTTAGTATGCAATGTTGAATAATAATTTTAATGATTTGCTACAGTAGAGCATGATAAGGTTTTTGCATTGGTTTATACTAACTTATCTCATGAGTCTTTGTTGAGTTTTGTGTGGATGAAGCTTTTGAGATTTAGGGAGACCGTGATATGAGAGGAATTAAGGAGACACAAAATCTCAAGCTTGGGGATGCCCAAGGCATCCGAAGATAATATTTCAAGAAGTCTCAAGCGTCTAAGCTTGGGGATGCCCCGGTTGGCATCCCACCTTTCTTCTTCAACAACTACCGGTTAGTTTCGGTTGATCCTAAGTTTTTGCTTCTTCACATGATGTTTGCTATTCTTAGAATGTCATTTTAATTTGTTTTGATTGCTGTTTGAATAAAATATCAAGATCTGAAATTCTTAAATGATAGAGAGAGTCTTCACATAGCTACATAATTATTTAATTACTCATTGATCTTCACTTATATCTTTTTGGAGTAGTTTGTCATTTACTCGTGTGCCTCACTTATATCCTATGAGTAAATGGTTGAATGATTTGAATGTCATAAATCTTAAATTATATTTGTTTCATATGCTTATCCCATGGGGAGTAATGACTTTACATATAATAAGTAGAGGTGGTAAATTTATTGAAGGTTAACAAACATTGTATTGGTCACTTGAACAATTCATGAAAGAATATTGAAGGAAGAGAGATTTCACATATAAATATACTATCTTGGACATCTTTTGTAATTGTGAGCACTCATTAAAATATGACTTGCTAAAAGGTTGATGTTGGACAAGGAAGACAACGTAATGGGTTATGTTTTCTTATATTCAAAATAAAGTATATTGTCATGGATCGCCCAACACGTTGAGCTTGCCTTTCCCCCTCATGCTAGCCAAATTCTTTGCACCAAGTAGAAATACTACTTGTGCTTCCAAACATCCCTTAAACCAGTATTGCCATGAGAGTCCACCATACCTACCTATGGATTGAGTAATATCCTTCAAGTAAGTTGTCATCGGTGCATGCAATAAAAATTGCTCTCTAAATATGTATGATCTTTTAGTGTGGAGAAAATAAGCTTTATATGATCTTGTGATATGGAAGCAATGAAAGCGACGGACTGCATAATAAAGGTCCCTATCACAAGTGGCAATATAAAAGTGACGTTCCCTCGCATTAAGATTTGTGCATCCAACTATAAAAGCGCATGGAAACCTCTTTTATTATTGTCTTTTACCTTATGCAAGAGTCATGGTGATCTTCACCTTTCCTTTTTTGCATTTTATCCTTTGGCAAGAACCTCGTGTTGGAAATATTCTGATATATATATATATATATATATATATATATATATATATATATATGTGTGTGTGTGTGTGTGTGTGTGTGTGTGTCCAATTGGATGTAAGGCGTCATGAACTATTATTGTTGACATTACCCTTGAGGTAAAAGGTTGGGAGGCGAATCTATAAGCCCCTATCTTTCTCTGTGTCTAATTAAAACTTTGAACCCATAAATATCGCGCGAGTGTTAGCAATTGTGAAGGACTAAATGATAGTTGAGTATGTGGAGTTTGCTAAATCAAAGCTCTGACATGGACTCTTCCTAAAAATAAGATGAATTGTAATTGTTTGATGAATAATAACACGGTTTGTTAGTTTTCAAGAAAGTTTATGATCTATACTTTAACATGTGAATAGCTTGTTACTTGATCATGAGAAGCTTTATGATATGATCTACTGTTATGATATATAATGATGCTAGAAAAGGTGATTGAAATTATCATTGATCAAACTTGTGCACCTGCTAGCATTCACACTTCATAAATTATTTCTTTTATCATTTACCTACTCGAGGACGAGAAGGAATTAAGCTTGGGGATGCTGATATGTCACCAATGTATATATAATTTATGAAGTATTCATGCTATTATATTATCTGTTTTGGATGTTTATGGGCTTTACTAAACACTTTTATATTATTTTCGGGACTAACCTATTAACCCAGAGCCCAGTGCCAGTTTCTGTTTTTCCCTTGTTTCAGTGTTTCGCAGAAAAGGAATATCAAACGGAGTCCAAACGGAATGAAACCTTCGGGAGAGTTATTTTTGGAACAGAAGCAATCTAGAAGACTTGGGGTGTACGTAAGGGAAGCAACGAGGAAGGCATGAGGCAGGGGGCGCGCCCACCCCCTGGGCGCACCCTCCACCCTCATGGGCTCCTCGTGGCTCCCCTGACGTATTTCTTCCCCCTATATATACCAATATACCCTAAAACCATCGGGGAGCAGAATAGATCAGGAGTTCCGTCGCCAGAAGCCTCCATAGCCACCGAAAACCAATCTAGACCTGTTTCGGCACCCTGCTGGAGGGGGAATCCCTCTCCGTCATCCCGGCGCTCTCCATGACGAGGAGGGAGTAGTTCTCCCTCGGGGCTGAGGGTATGTACCAGTAGCTATGTGTTTGATCTCTCTCTCTCTCTCTCGTGTTCTTGAGGTGGTACAATCTTGATGTATCACAAGCTTTGCTATTATAGTTGGATCTTATGATGTTTCTCCCCATCTACTCTCTTGTAATGGATTGAGTTTTCCCTTTGATGTTATCTTATCGGAATGAGTCTTTAAGGATTTGAGAACACTTGATGTATGTCTTGTTGTGCTTATCTGTGGTCACAATGGGATATTCACGTGATTCACTCGATGTATGTTTTGGTGATCAACTTGCGGGTTCCGCCCATGAATCTATGCATAGGGGTTGGCACACGTTTTCGTCTTGACTCTCCGGTAGAAACTTTGGGGCACTCTTTGGAGTTCTTTGTGTTGGTTGAATAGATGAATCTGAGATTGTGTGATGCATATCGTATAATCATACCCACGAATACTTGAGGTGACATTGGAGTATCTAGGTGACATTAGGGTTTTGGTTGATTTGTGTCTTAAGGTGTTATTCTAGTACGAACTCTATGATAGATTGAACAGAATGAATAGCTTCATGTTATTTTATTACGGACTCTTGAATAGATCGATGAGAAAGGATAACTTTGAGGTGGTTTCGTACCCTACCATAATCTCTTCGTTTCTTCTCCGCTTTTAGTGACTTTGGAGTGACTCTTTGTTGCATGTTGAGGGAAAGTTATATGATCCAAGTATGTTATTATTGTTGAGAGAACTTGCACTCGTGAAAGTATGAACCCTAGGCCTTGTTTCAACGCACTGCAATACCGTTTGTGCTCACTTTTATCATTAGTTACCTTGTTGTTTTTATATTTTCAGATTACAAAAACCTTTATCTACCATCCATATACCACTTGTATCACCATCTCTTCGCCGAACTAATGCACCTATACAATTTACCATTGTATTGGGTGTGTTGGGGACACAAGAGACTCTTTGTTATTTGGTTGCAGGGTTGCTTGAGAGAGACCATCTTCATCCTACGCCTCCTACTGATTGATAAACCTTAGGTCATCCACTTGAGGGAAATTTGCTACTGTCCTACAAACCTCTGCACTTGGAGGCCCAACAACGTCTACAAGAAGAAGGTTGTGTAGTAGACATCAATGCACCGATAACTTGGACATTCACACGGGCGCGGCCAATCGTACGGGTGTAGAGGCGCGTTCACAAAAAAGGGATCAAACACTCATCCTATGTATTTCTCCTGTAAATAGATAATTTAGTGCCATTGGCTATTTACTTTAAACATAATGCATTGACATGTTATTGTAGAGGCGCACAAAAAGAAATGGATATTGTAGTCCCACAAAAGAAATGGATATTGTAGAGGTGCACAAAAATAAATGGATGTTGAATTCATATATGAATATTACATATATTACTTCATAATAGAACCTTAAATCATCCAAGACTAATGAATTTGAATCCAAGACTAACAATGGTGCATGCACATGATAGCTACATTGGTAGTTTGAAGAAACATCACTGTAACTTTGGCATGCACAATTGAAAAGATTATTTAGAAAAAAAATGTGATATGTGAGTGTCCAATCTTTATTGCGTTGAATCGATATTGTATCTTTTGCGATAATACAAAGTATATATTGACTTATGTTCAAGCGATGCACGTCCAAGATTTCTAGATAGTGATATGTGAATGAATTGTGCAATCTCTCTCACACGCATACATATCTCACTTCTTCATGGGCATCGGAATCACACACGCGCACTTCATGTATTTCTCTCCCTCCGTCAAGGTTAGAATTCGTCTTTCTACCCCGTCCTACAAGTCTCTCACACAGAAACACACACGCTCTCTCTGTCGAACATGCCCACCCCTTTAATTCTGCCCACCCACCGCCACTAATGTCTCAAAGTATAATTATGTTTCTCACTCATATGCCTAAGGTTAACTCGAGTTCAGGAACCATATAAATACATACAATGGGATTCCAGCATAGCACCTTTTGTTTTGAGATTTCGCTCTCTCTCTCTCACACGCACAAACACAAACACACACACACACACGTGCGCATATACATTGTTTCTCTCTTCATTTTTCCTGACACTTGCATCACACCATTTGTTTATCTCCGTGATGCTTTAAGTATGCCTCGCACACATGCTATCTACATATCCCTTAATATAGATACATGGCACATAAACTCCTTCTCCT
>NC_041390.1:222394109-222558247 GCF_002162155.2 Triticum dicoccoides | reverse complement strand
CGAACAATGACGATAGAAGGGTGAAAACTCCATCATGATCTTAATCTATCAACCGTTTCTCTCTCTCTCTCACACACACATGCTAGTTGTGTCTTTGTGCCTCGCTCAAAGACACCCAATACATCTTTCTCTCCGTAGCCTCCTCTATATGTAGACTTCTCGCACATGCACAACTGTAGTGACAATGACACTGAACTCAGTGTGCCTTGTTTTTACCGGCTTCATCTGATAGTTTCCACCATGTATTCTGTTAATTAACAAGGCAACCTTTTCGTTGTTACTACTAGTAAATCTGAAATCATTCGGCGCAAACATAAAATATATCACTTCAACCCAATTATCGCAGTAACTATTAAAAGAAACTAGCTAGATGCCCATGCGTTGCACGGAACATCAAGATGCATTTGTATGAGTAGTTTATCTTGTGAGAGAAAAGGATGAACGAGGGAAGGGCTTATTCACAAATGTGGAGAGGGGTGTGGGTATGTTTTTGCAAAATTGCCATAGTTTCCTTCCTATCTGTTAGATATAAATCCGATGGCCTATATTGTAGGATGGAACGCACACCATCATCACCAATTCTGTTTTCTACTCCCTCCGTTCCGAAATATTTGTCTTTTTAGAGATTTCAACAAGTGACTACATACGAAGCAAAATGAGTGAATCTACACTCTAAAATATGTCTACATACACATCCGTATGTGGTAGTCCATTTCAAATCTGAAAAAGACAAATATTTAGGAACGGATGGAGTAGAAGAGTAGACATAGAGATATATCTCCAGCATGGTCCACAGCGAAAATGTGCTGGATTGGTTAGCGCCGAATGCTCGGAACGCGATGACCTGAGTTCGAATTCTGTCTTTAACTTTAGATTTTTATATTATATATTATTTATATTAAATATATACTTCTTTCGCTAGTGTACTGATAGTGGAACCCACAGAGTACTTAGAATACAAGATTAAGGATGGATTTGTTTCTTTTTTACGTTCTGTACGAAGCTGTAGCCACCCTGCAAGTCACGTGTGCACTGTACATGCAATTAACTTTCTACAGAGGGAGAATCATACATGCAATTAACTCAAATAGATTGGATGTGACTCTATTATTTCTAGCATAAGAGCATCTCCAACGGTAGCTGGCAAATTTCCTCCTGCTTCCTTCCGCGGAGGACAACATCAAACGCCGGCGGCATACATTTTCACAACTCTAACCAACCAGAGGAAATTCGTGCAAACATGGACTGATTTCATATAAGCATGAAGGATCTCGTATAAAAAAGGCGGATCTTCATATAAACATGATGGATTTCATTACATTTACATGAACTAAGCGGTGCTAATCCGGCTCTTGTGGTATAATTAATACTACCTAATCTAAATGGCCGCCCGTGGATCCACTTGTCTTCCTCATGTCCAGCAAACACTTGTGGGGTCAACGAAGGTCCTCGGAGTCGTCGCCTCGGCGATGGCCTTCATGGGACCAAAGTGGCGGCGGCCACCCGTGTTCTACTTATCCTCGATGATGGCGGTGGACACGGAGAAGCTGGCCACCGACTCGTCCCTCTCCATGTACCCGACTTCTGTCTTTGCCTGCATGGCGCTGCCACGGGCACGGGAGGCACGGCCACCGTAGACACTGGTGGCGCAGAATGACGCGGCAGTGACGACACCCGTGCCGCCATGCTTCCGTGGAGCAAGTCGCCACTCCTCATTGAGCTGAATTGGAGTGGCGAGTTGCTGAACCATGCGCCGGCTTGAGACGGCAACTGGCTCCGTTGGGCCAAGCGAGGTTGGTGAAGCACCGAGCAGCCTCGCTCGTATCCGGAGGGCTCAGCGGGCCACCCAGCTGGGTAGTATGCCGGAGAACGGCTCCTCGGAAGCCATCGGAAGAGTGGAGAAAATAGTGAATGAGGAGATGGGGCAGCGGCAGAGGGGTGCGATTCTTACTTGCTGTCTATCCGGCCTCGTTTAAATAGAGGGTGGACGGTAGGAGCTTGGCCGGCGTCTGGCCTCATTTAAACTAAGGGCGGACGGGAGGAGCTTGGCTGGCGTTGCATTTAATTCCGGCCCGCTTATGAACGGACTTGTGGCTAGAGTAGGTTTCTTGGTTTGCATGCGGGTTTAACAGGGGCATTTGATGGAGGCGAGGAGGCGTGTTCAGCCGGGCGTGCAGCGGGCGGCGCAGTACGATTCGATTTGACAGTCGGCAGCGTAGTTCCTGATATGGCTTTAATGCAGACGAGGGAGAGGGCAGCGGTTCCCGAAATGTTGAATGGCCAATGATGCATCCTCCTTCAATTAGCATCGTGAATGCATGAGGGAAGTAATGGGAGGAGGACCAGGAAAAGAGGCGGCACGATGTGAATGCAACGCAGTTTGCACTCATATAAAGGCACCCCTCCATTCCAATGCATCTACCACATCATACGAACCTAAGAATTTTCCTAAGCACCTACACTAAGCACAAAAGTGCTCCCTCCAGACCCATGGCGGTGATGCACGTGAGCGGCCAGCGGCTGTGCCAAATGGTCCACGACGCCGGCCTGCGGCATGATCGTCTCCATACGGTGTTGGTGATCGGCTGGTGGATGGCCTCGATCGATGCCAGCTACGACTCTCAGTTGGACCAGATGATCATTGCCACCACCAACAAGTTCACCGTCATCAAGAAGCTCACAGACGACATTGTCGTACTCCTCTAGCCCGTGCTCCTGGGCTCCTCATTGCCTGCCACCCTAATCGACCTCCATGGCTGGAACCTCTTTCAAGCGCTGGTGGCCCTATGACTACCCGCCGACACCACGAAGAATGTCCACCTGGAGGTCGCGCTCGCCACAAGGTGCCTCGCCCTGCAAGAATTCATCGACCCACACATCCACATGTACGATCAAGTCATGTACATAGGTATCTACGAGGCTAGTGAGGACGCTACGACGTTGGCCTTCCTCAACCGGTTGGAAGCCTTGGATGCCTTTGCTGAGAAGCACCTTGACCTCGCCACAAAAGTCGCGGCTGCTCCGCCGGCCGGTGGCCCGGCGCATCGAGTTGAGGAGGAGGAGGTCGTATGTTGATGGATGCATCTTTCTTCTTGCCTCCTGTAACCACCACTATGATCGAATCATCGTGGCCTTAATTCTTATTGTGCTATTGCATTCTCTTTCCAGTCAATATAGACATGTGCGATCCCATTGCTTAATTATATGCATCACTATAACTAGTACTACATCCGTCAATTTATAAGTTGTGCTTACTTTTTCCATCAACTTCGTGCAACGCACGGGCATCTTGCTAGAAACACTAGAACATGTCGGACCGCATGTGACCAAACCGACAATGCGCCAACCTAGTTACTACTTGTCACATCCCTAGCTGCTGGTAGTGCTCTAGACTAGCTTCATGTGTGCATCATGTCTATATTTTCAAAACTTGAACTGAGGAATTTTGGAAGCCTCAAAAACTTAAATAAAAGAGGGGCAAAAACCCTAGAAATCTCATTCATTGCTCCAAAGTGCTCTTCTTAAATGTTTGATAATTTTTGGTAAGGGTTCTGGTCCCAACCAAAATATTGAACATTTTTAAGGATTTATTTTTGGGACTTTGGATTTAATTCATTAGCTATTTGAATTTGAATTATATTCATATAATTAGAATATAATTTCAAATACCCCCTGAAATATTTTATAAGCTTTTGGAAAAGTCCATCTAGCAATATAAAATATTCAGAGGAGTTTTTGGCATTGTTTGAATTATTTTAAATTCAAAACAGTGGCAAGATAAATTAAATAAAACAAAACAGAAGAAAAAAAACAGAGCAGAAAGCCACCTGGGCCACTTACCTGGCGCCACTTACCTGGCCTAGCTCCATCTGGCCGGCCCAGCCCACCTCCTCCCCCTTGTCCTCTTCCTCCTCTGCCAGGAGGACGAACAGAGGCGAGGCGTGGCGCGCGCCCGAGAGGCCCCGGCCACCTCCTGCTTCCACCGAGGCGTTCCCGAGCCTCCCCCTCACGCCACCACGATGCCACGAACCCCCCTGGTGGCCCTCTCTCCTCTCCCTCACTCGCTGCTCTCCTTCCCCTCTCCCTCTTTGTTCTTCGCCCGAACAGAGAGCCGCCGCCGTCGTTCGCTGCCACCACGCCCACCATGCTCCTCTCGCCTCCCCGTGTAGTCCGCAAACTCCGCCACCGCCTGTTACGTTGCCTCGAGCAAGCCCCGAGCGCTCGGACGCCCCAACTCGACCGCATCGACTCGTCTTCAAGCTTCGGTCACCGGAGATCGCCGTCGCTGTCCCGTCGCCCCAGGCCTTCCCCAAGCACGCCGACCGTCTCATCGTGATCTCCGTGAGCCCCTGCTTCGTTTCCCCCTAACCCCATGTCCGATTTCGAGCTCCAGCCGCTCCCTCCACCGGAGCCGAGACGCTCCGCCGCACGGGCTCATCGCCAGTGAAGCCTCGGTGACCTTTTGGTCCCACGCATGCGTCCGTTGCACTCGTTACGTCCCGTAGAGTAAAACTAGCGCGACAACCGTCTCGTTTGCACACCGCAGCGCCGGTCCCGCGAACCCCCGAGCTCCAACCGCCGCCGGGGTCGATGCCGCGCTCAACTCCGGCCACCCCACGCCCTCTCATGGGTCCACCTAGATGCGCGGGAGCACGGGCTCACTCTTGGTGCCCTCAGCGCGACCAGCCGCGGGCTGTAGCGCCGTCCCAAGCAACTCCGGCGAGGTCTCGCCATCGCCGTGGTCGCCGGCGTCACTTGCTGACGTGGCTGGCTTAGTTAGCCACTAATCACCGCACCGTGTCACTGGCACTGGGCCCCACGCCTTAATTAATTTTAGTTTATTTTCTGTTTAGTTTAACTAACCACATGGGCCCCACCCGTCAGCTTTGACCACGCTGACATGGACGTTGACCGACCCCACACGTCAGTATTGACCTGCTGACGTGTCTGTTGACCCGGCCCCACCTGCCATTGACACTAACCAGCCTCAGTCACTGACCAGTGGACCCCACTGGTCAGGTTTGACCACCAGCAGCGTCTGTTGACCTGCTGACGTCACAGTGACGCAGTGCTGACGCAGTAAATCATTTCTGGATTTATTTATTATTCAGGAATTTCAGAAATGCCCTAAACTTCAATAAATCATAGAAATTCAACCGTAACTCCAAATTAAATAATTTATATATGAAAAATTATCAGAAAAATTCAAGGAATCCATCTGTACCATTTTCATGCATGTTAGAACAACTTATCACTACTGTTTAGGGCAAATGAAGTGAATGACATTTAAATAACCACATATGGAGTTTGAATTTGAATCTTGGATTCAAACCAACTTCATTTAATCTGGTTCTAGATGCATTAGCCCAAAACACATTCATTTTGCCATGTCATGATCATGCATCATATTGTGCATTGCATTGATTGTGTTCCCTTCTGTGTTGCCGGTATTTGTCCCCTCTCGATAGACGTGATACCGATGATGTGATCGTTGACACTGATGAAGACTCAATGTTATCTTCAGAAGTGCCAGGCAAGCAAAACCCCCTTGTTCATTCCGATAAAATCCCACTCTCTCGCTCCTGCTCTCTTTTACTGCATTAGGACAACAACGACATATTTGATACTTGCTGCGGTAGCTGAACCCCTTTATCCTTTGCATGACCTGTCATTCCACAGTAAATAGATGAAACCCACTAGCATGAGTAGGAGTTGTTTGAGCCCTGTTGTGCCTACTCATTCATGTTTGTTGTCATGCCTGCTATTGCTTAGAGTTGAGTCAGGTCTGATTCATCGGGGATGAATCAGAGGCGTGTGAACATGTCCCAATGTGTGTGAGCTAAGTGTGTGAACACGATTTGGTAAAGGTAGCGGTGAGAGGCCATGTAGGATTACATGGTGGGTTGTCTCATTGCAGCCGTCCTCAGGAACTAAGTTCTGTGTTTGTGATCCATGACCAGCTACTACCACACATTGGAATGCTTAAGTGCCCCTCTCGACTTATTAATCAACATGATCTCTGTCCAGGAGTTGCAACTAGTTTCTGGTGTTTGTAGGTAGTGTTAGTAGTCTACCAAGTGGCACCCGGTACAGGTGGGCTTGGGACAGACTAGGCACAGTGGCCCGGTGTACCAAGTGGCACCCGGTTGGTGGGCTTGGGAACCCTGCACACAGGGCCGTAAGCGACACCCCGGCCGGATCTCCTTGCGGATGGAACCCGAATAGGCGATAAACCTGGACTAGAGACTTGTTCGGTTAGTCAGGTCGTGGCCGACTCCCTCGCCCGGCTTCCGCTTGAAGGTTGCCGAGGTACATGACGTGTACAGGGCGATAAGTGGCGAAAGCGTGTGTGAAGAAGTACACCCCTGCAGGGTTAACATCATCTATTCGAATAGCCGGATTCCTCGGATATGGAAACTTGGACCCCTTGCATAGTTCATAGACAAGTGAAAGTGGATACTCTAAAATGCGCAAGATAAGCGTGAGTGCTATGGATGGCGTTCTCGTAGGGAGACGGGAGCGGATCCATAGTGGTGTATTGATATGGTGAATATGTGGACTCGTGTGCGCCACTTCAAAAGAGTTACTTGCAGTCGTAGTTCAGGATAGCCACCGAGTCAAAGCTGGCTTGCTGCAGTCAAACCCCTCCACCCCCTTGTTGATAATGATGCATATGTAGATAGATCTAATGTAAGTCTTGCTGGGTACATTTGTACTCACGTTTGCCTATTTTATGTTTTGCAGAGAGACTTCAGTCTCACTAGTAGTTCCGCGTGGACTTCGATGTTTAGCTTGTTACCTCAGCTACGATCTTGTGCCCTCGGCAGGATCTGGTAGATGGTCAGGCTTCTCAGCCTTTTTCATTTATAGTTGTCTGTACTCAGACATGTTAAGCTTCCGCATGTGCTTTGACTTGTATGCTCTGATTGTTGGGTCATGAGACTCATGTTTGTATATCTCGCTCCTCGGAGCCTATTGAATAATTACTTGAGTTGTAGAGTCATGTTGTGATGCCATGTTGTATCTGCACATATCGAGCATATTGTGTGTATGTTGTTGAAATGCTTGGTATGTGTGGGATCTGACTATCTAGTTGTTTATCCTTAGTAGCCTCTCTTACCGGGAAATGTCTCCTAGTGTTTCCACTGAGCCATGGTAGCTTGCTACTGCTCCGGAACACTTAGGCTGGCCGGCATGTGTCCTTCTTCGTTCCCGTGTCTGTCCCTTCGGGGAAATGTCACGCGATGAATACCGGAGTCCTGTTAGCCCGCTAAAGCCCGGTTCACCGGAGTCCTGCTAGCCCAGTGCTACAGCCTGGATTCACTCGCTGATGACCGACACGTTCGATGTTGGGTCATGGATGCCTGTCCCTGTAAGTTTGTGCCACTTTGGGTTTACGACTAGCCATGTCAGCCCGGGCTCCTTACCATATGGATGCTAGCGACACTATCATATACGTGTGCCAAAAGACGCAAACGGTCCCGGGCAAAGGTAAGGCGACACCCGTGGGAATACCGTGCGTGAGGCCGCAAAGTGATATGGGGTGTCACATGCTAGATCGATGTGGCATTGAGTCGGGGTCCTGACAGCGTTGGTATCAGAGCTTGACTGCCTGTAGGATTACCAAGCCAAACTGGTCGAAGTTGAGTCTAGAAATTCTTTAGTTATATAAGGGAATTGATTGTGGGATGAAACGTAAGGCTCTTTTTACTCCTTATACTTTATGCCCTTCTCATCTGAGTCATCTTATCTTTCCTACGGGGATTAAGAACTAGGCTATCTTTTCTTTCTATCAGGATCACGTGTTACTAATCCGTAGACTTAAGATTGTTGGGTTTAAGTCTCAGTTCAGTTCCTACTACTTCCGTATGTTAACTGTTGATCTCGAAACCTTGATATTGTGCTTCTGAGTGGTTATGCCACCATTTTTGTGAATGTCTCAAATCTTTTTTGAGCATTTACAGCCGTTATGCTGTCCGAGTCATCCCAGGTTTCTAAGTAGTCTGATGCATTTGCAAATCCTTTCTTCCCGTTTCAATGTTCCCATGGGCCAGATTAACCACACTAATCAGCGAGTTGAGGTACTCCGTTACCTTGGCATATATGTTGGAGATATTATTATGACCCTAGGTGTCTTAGGGGATCACCTAGTAATTTAGCCATGATTGGTGTCCCAGTGTGATGATTCTGGCCTTTATCCTCGAAAGCATTCTGTGATGCTACTTAGTAGTAGGTATTCTACTCCTGGGTTCTGAACCCGAGATTCACTCTACCTACTTCATGTTGATAGTAATTGCTAGTGCCTTTAGGATATTAGTAACCTTTGCGATAGTCCTTGAAGTCCGTGGTATCTTCTTCTTCCAAATACCATGAACTACTTATGGTAGAAGTTCCTCGTTGAACTGAAATATCACAACAGGATTATTCTTGATGAGTTCTCCATTATATATTGTGGCTCTGCCAGTTCTACCTTTCTGCATGGGTTATCCGGAAGAAATATGTTGAACTTCGTTCGACATGCTAATCCATGCATCCACAACTCAGAAAATCATATGTTCCTTTGAGTTGTCCCATCTTAGTTGTTTCCGACCCTCGCCTATCAATTGATAGTCAAGGGTATGCATGCATTCGTTTATCGATGCCTATTACCCTTTTGGTCCGTCAAGCCATTCTGTCCTGAATGACTTGGAGAAACAAACTCCAGTACCTCATCCATATCTAGGATTGGGTCAAAGTAGTTGTATTCCGCAGATCAAATGCCAATCCAGCTTTTGGTTCTGTTCTACCTTGGAGTATTACCCCCTTTATGTCAGAATTGTCATGAGAACTGCACCAACTTTCATGAATTTTGACGTAGTAATACTTCTCACCATCATTAGTCATTCCTCGGCCATCGTGTTGATGCAACCGGAATACCGACAAATGAATTGTGATGTGTGAAATCAATACTCCCAGCAACCTCGTTGCTTGGTAGTTAAGGGACAATAATTTCATTCTTAGCGTGTTGGTTTTTGAATCATCCTTCTAAGACTGATCGTGCTACCTAGTCCTTATTTCGGTGCACCCTTCGATTGATGAGTTAGGATCTTGTCAAGTCCTCACTCATTTGATCATATCGTCTTGCCCTCAAAAGCGAGATTGTTCTCGAGCTTAGTAACATATCGGTGGTTCGTGATTTTCCGAATATCTTCTCGAAAGTATCACCAGGCTGTCACCTGACTGTTATGTTGAGCTCGTGATCAAGTTGGTTTCTTGTGAACCACTTTCTCTCCAAGAATCGGTGTTGGATATCCCGGAGCTAGTTGGTTAAGCTAGACAACAACTTGGAGAGTTGGAAGATAAAAGCTTGCCTGACTTAGTCCGTTCCAAAGGGATATTCTTGTGTAGTGTGTGTTGAAGAAAGGTGATATCTTCATCGATTGGTCCCTGTGATCGATTGTTGGATCTATTATCTTACCTGAACCCTTGATTGAGTATGGGCTATCGTCAAATCAAATCAGAACCAACGATATTCGTAATGTTGTCTTACTCGTGGTTGATCCCTCGAGCATACACCATTATATCTTTTGGGTCTGACCAATGCTATCACTTGTTCTCTTAACTATGGAATTCCTTTTAAAGGGAAACCCGGAAGAATTGTTGTTGAGCCCATCGACAACATCCTTATCTCCTCCATGATTTTGTTGAACATTAAGCTAGTGTTGGAAACTTTTGAAAGCATTTTCTTCATGCTAGCTCATGAAGTATTTGTTTGATGAAAGGAGTGACTTCCTCTTATACACGTGCATTTGGTGAAAGTTGCCGCCGTGGATTTGAGAAAGTTAGTTTTGCTTCCTCTGGAATCATCCCAAGTCAGTCATGCATATGTGCGAAGTATTCTGTGGTCTGGAGACTTGCAACCTCCATTCTATATGTGTCCCTAGCACACCAAGCCACTGATTGAGTTGTTCAAGGATAAAGGAGTCTGTCCAAGGTGAACTCTTTGGACTTCCACGCATGGAGACTTCGATGTCATTAATGATGGTTCCCCCTCCTGAACTCGGTAATGCTTTATTATAAGACTACTTTGTGGTCATGCTTGTCTTGGACAACATGTTCACATGTTTGTAGCAGAACCAGCTCATGTTTTGGAGCTTGCTATCGTAGTTCATCTCCCGAGAATCCCGCAACGTCATCTCGTCGATTTGTGTTGCAAACTTTCATTTTTCTTCCTAGACTCGATGGGTCTGGAATATTCTGACACCAACCAGATCTGAATCTCAGGCAGATATGATGGTTGGAACATTTCCCCAAGAACTATAATATTGGTTCCTCGATAACTGGTAAAGTGGATGTCGTGGCCAACACACCCAGCCGGAAGACCTGTTATTATAATATCTTGATTAAGGAAGTTGGCCACCTCCCCATAGGGATTTCGTAGGATTTACTCCCTAGTTGCCCCTATGGATTTTGAGATCCCGAAGTCCGACCTTTTTACTTGATGTTCTAGATATCAAACCATATCTATGAATGGGTTACGCTAGCACATCAAGGAGAACATTAGAAGCGGAGTGCTAAATGTCTCTCGGTCGATCGTCCAGATTTTGTTCCTTGGCTCGCTAAGGTGAAATCTGAGAAAGTGTTATCCTCCTTTGCATCTGCATCGTCCATCGCTATTCATCATGGTAGTAAGTTGTGTTGCCAGAATCCTTGACACGGATATTGGTAAAACCTTGATGATTATGGAAATGCTCAAGTTCTTGAGAGCACGCACAAGCGATAGGTGTTACCATCGGCACTGGCTAGGTTTGCTCTCAACTTCCTCGGTTATGCTATAACTTCTCAACAGTGGATTCACTCTCTATTGTTGGGTTCTCCCCAGTTACTAGAATCATTCCCAGCATTTGCATTTTGTTCCCAGCTTGCACCGCCAATGTGCCATTCTACCATGGGTCTCTTCCATTTCCGGTGATAAGCAAATTCATCCATTGCGTTGTCTTCAACAAGGTAATCCACATCATCCAAGTCTGAGTATGCCATTCTACTGACCCCCTCCAAACGATCGCTTGAGAACTGCCTTAGGCTGGTATAAAGGTTTTCAATGATCCCTGAATCAAAGGTAATTCTTTTTGCCACTTAAGGGGATATTTCTACGAGTCACCTTCCCTAAGGTGCCTCGTTGTGGCTCCATGGCAACTCAACTCCTCGCTACGTGACAATCGTTTACCACCTTCTTAAGCGTGAAATTGTTGTCTACCTAGTGAACCTTCGTCATCCGTTCTTTCCACCCCTCTTGATGTGTATCTCGTGTCTCAACCCGAGAGATGGTCCTATGTCTCATTCCGTGAGTTGTTCGATCTTCGAGAAGATCGACCCTTCTAGAGTCTCCTTCTTCCCTCCATGTCATGTTGACAGGATTTCTCAGAGCAAGACTTCAAGACAATGATGGTGATCGAATCAACGTTCCTATGAAGTGCAACCTGAATCGTGAAGATTATACTAGTCTGCGTTACCCTTCACTTTACCCTACGCTTGAATCTCGAGACGAGATTCTTGTTTAGTGGGGGTGAGTTGTCACATCCCTAGCTGCTGGTAGTGCTCTAGGCTAGCTTCATGTGTGCATCATGTCTATATTTTCAAAACTTGAACTGAGGAATTTTGGAAGCCTCAAAAACTTAAATAAAAGAGGGGCAAAAACCCTAGAAATCTCATTCATTGCTCCAAAGTGCTCTTCTTAAATGTTTGATAATTTTTGGTAAGGGTTCTGGTCCCAACCAAAATATTGAACATTTTTAAGGATTTATTTTTGGGACTTTGGATTTAATTCATTAGCTATTTGAATTTGAATTATATTCATATAATTAGAATATAATTTCAAATACCCCCTGAAATATTTTATAAGCTTTTGGAAAAGTCCATCTAGCAATATAAAATATTCAGAGGAGTTTTTGGCATTGTTTGAATTATTTTAAATTCAAAACAGTGGCAAGATAAATTAAATAAAACAAAACAGAAGAAAAAAAAACAGAGCAGAAAAGCCACCTGGGCCACTTACCTGGCGCCACTTACCTGGCCCAGCTCCATCTGGCCGGCCCAGCCCACCTCCTCCCCCTTGTCCTCTTCCTCCTCTGCCAGGAGGACGAACAGAGGCGAGGCGTGGCGCGCGCCCGAGAGGCCCCGGCCACCTCCTGCTTCCACCGAGGCATTCCCGAGCCTCCCCCTCACGCCACCACGATGCCACGAACCCCCCCCCCCTGGTGGCCCTCTCTCCTCTCCCTCACTCGCTGCTCTCCTTCCCCTCTCCCTCTTCGTTCTTCGCCCGAACAGAGAGCCGCCGCCGTCGTTCGCTGCCACCACGCCCACCATGCTCCTCTCGCCTCCCCGTGTAGTCCGCAAACTCCGCCACTGCCTGTTACGTCGCCTCGAGCAAGCCCCGAGCGCTCGGATGCCCCAACTCGACCGCATCGACTCGTCTTCAAGCTTCGGTCGCCGGAGATCGCCGTCGCTGTCCCGTCGCCCCAGGCCTTCCCCGAGCACGCCGACCGTCTCATCGTGATCTCCGTGAGCCCCTGCTTCGTTTCCCCCTAACCCCATGTCCGATTTCGAGCTCCAGCCGCTCCCTCCACCGGAGCCGAGACGCTCCGCCGCACGGGCTCGTCGCCGGTGAAGCCCCGGTGACCTTTTGGTCCCACGCATGCGTCCGTTGCACTCGTTACGTCCCGTAGAGTAAAACTAGAGCGACAACCGTCTCGTTTGCACACCGCAGCGCCGGTCCCGCGAACCCCCGAGCTCCGGCCGCCGCCGGGGTCGATGCCGCGCTCAACTCCAGCCACCCCACGCCCTCTCGTGGGTCCCCCTAGATGCGCGGGAGCACGGGCTCACTCTTGGTGCCCTCAGCGCGACCAGCCGCGGGCTGTAGCGCCGTCCCGAGCAACTCCGGCGAGGTCTCGCCGTCGCCGTGGTCGCCGGCGTCACTTGCTGACGTGGCTGGCTTAGTTAGCCACTAATCACCGCACCGTGTCACTGGCACTGGGCCCCACGCCTTAATTAATTTTAGTTTATTTTCTGTTTAGTTTAACTAACCACATGGGCCCCACCCGTCAGCTTTGACCACGCTGACATGGACGTTGACCGACCCCACACGTCAGTATTGACCTGCTGACGTGTCTGTTGACCCGGCCCCACCTGCCATTGACACTAACCAGCCTCAGTCACTGACCAGTGGATCCCACTGGTCAGGTTTGACCACCAGCAGCGTCTGTTGACCTGCTGACGTCACAGTGACGCAGTGCTGACGCAGTAAATCATTTCTGGATTTATTTATTATTCAGGAATTTCAGAAATGCCCTAAACTTCAATAAATCATAGAAATTCAACCGTAACTCCAAATTAAATAATTTATATATGAAAAATTATCAGAAAAATTCAAGGGATCCATCTGTACCATTTTCATGCATGTTAGAACAACTTATCACTACTGTTTAGGGCAAATGAAGTGAATGACATTTAAATAACCACATATGGAGTTTGAATTTGAATCTTGGATTCAAACCAACTTCATTTAATCTGGTTCTAGATGCATTAGCCCAAAACACATTCATTTTGCCATGTCATGATCATGCATCATATTGTGCATTGCATTGATTGTGTTCCCTTCTGTGTTGCCGGTATTTGTCCCCTCTCGATAGACGTGATACCGATGATGTGATCGTTGACACTGATGAAGACTCAATGTTATCTTCAGAAGTGCCAGGCAAGCAAAACCCCCTTGTTCATTCCGATAAAATCCCACTCTCTCGGTCCTGCTCTCTTTTACTGCATTAGGACAACAACGACATATTTGATACTTGCTGCGGTAGCTGAACCCCTTTATCCTTTGCATGACCTGTCATTCCACAGTAAATAGATGAAACCCACTAGCATGAGTAGGAGTTGTTTGAGCCCTGTTGTGCCTACTCATTCATGTTTGTTGTCATGCCTGCTATTGCTTAGAGTTGAGTCAGGTCTGATTCATTGGGGATGAATCAGAGGCGTGTGAACATGTCCCAATGTGTGTGAGCTAAGTGTGTGAACACGATTTGGTAAAGGTAGCGGTGAGAGGCCATGTAGGAGTACATGGTGGGTTGTCTCATTGCAGCCGTCCTCAGGAACTGAGTTCTGTGTTTGTGATCCATGACCAGCTACTACCACACAATGGAATGCTTAAGTGCCCCTCTCGACTTATTAATCAACATGATCTCTGTCCAGGAGTTGCAACTAGTTTCTGGTGTTTGTAGGTAGTGTTAGTAGTCTACCAAGTGGCACCCGGTACAGGTGGGCTTGGGACAGACTAGGCACAGTGGCCCGGTGTACCAAGTGGCACCCGGTTGGTGGGCTTGGGAACCCTGCACACATCGTTTGGGGCCGTAAGCGACACCCCGGCCGGATCTCCTTGCGGATGGAACCCGAATAGGCGATAAACCTGGACTAGAGACTTGTTCGGTTAGTCAGGTCATGGCCGACTCCCTCGCCCGGCTTCCGCTTGAAGGTTGCCGAGGTACATGACGTGTACAGGGCGATAAGTGGCGAAAGCGTGTGTGAAGAAGTACACCCCTGCAGGGTTAACATCATCTATTCGAATAGCCGGATTCCTCGGATATGGAAACTTGGACCCCTTGTACAGTTCATAGACAAGTGAAAGTGGATACTCTAAAATACGCAAGATAAGCGTGAGTGCTATGGATGGCGTTCTCGTAGGGAGACGGGAGCGGATCCATAGTGGTGTATTGGTTGGTGAATATGTGGACTCGTGTGCGCCACTTCAAAAGAGTTACTTGCAGTCGTAGTTCAGGATAGCCACCGAGTCAAAGCTGGCTTGCTGCAGTCAAACCCCTCCACCCCCTTGTTGATAATGATGCATATGTAGATAGATCTGATGTAAGTCTTGCTGGGTACATTTGTACTCACGTTTGCCTATTTTATGTTTTGCAGAGAGACTTCAGTCTCACTAGTAGTTCCGCGTGGACTTCGACGTTTAGCTTGTTACCTCAGCTACGATCTTGTGCCCTCGGCAGGATCTGGTAGATAGTCAGGCTTCTCAGCCTTTTTCATTTATAGTTGTCTGTACTCAGACATGTTAAGCTTCCGCATGTGCTTTGACTTGTATGCTCTGATTGTTGGGTCATGAGACTCATGTTTGTATATCTCGCTCGTCGGAGCCTATTGAATAATTACTTGAGTTGTAGAGTCATGTTGTGATGCCATGTTGTATCTGCACATATCGAGCATATTGTGTGTATGTTGTTGAAATGCTTGGTATGTGTGGGATCTGACTATCTAGTTGTTTATCCTTAGTAGCCTCTCTTACCGGGAAATGTCTCCTAGTGTTTCCACTGAGCCATGGTAGCTTGCTACTGCTCCGGAACACTTAGGCTGGCCGGCATGTGTCCTTCTTCGTTCCTGTGTCTGTCCCTTCGGGGAAATGTCACGCGATGAATACCGGAGTCCTGTTAGACCGCTACAGCCCGGTTCACCGGAGTCCTGCTAGCCCAGTGCTACAGCCTGGATTCACTCGCTGATGACCGACACGTTCGATGTTGGGTCATGGATGCCTGTCCCTGTAAGTTTGTGCCACTTTGGGTTTACGACTAGCCATGTCAGCCCGGGCTCCTTACCATATGGATGCTAGCGACACTATCATATACGTGTGCCAAAAGACGCAAACGATCCCGGGCAAAGGTAAGGCGACACCCGTGGGAATACCGTGCGTGAGGCCGCAAAGTGATATGGGGTGTTACATGCTAGATCGATGTGGCATTGAGTCGGGGTCCTGACACTACTCCCTCCTTTATGGTTTATAAGGCTTATTTCAACTTTTTTTGTTTTTCCAATTTAGAGGGCTCATCTCCATCTCATTTTTAGTTTCCAATGTGCATTAAATCTTTGCATGCAAGAATTAAGTAGTGGCCAAGCATGAATGCACTGCAATTAATCCAAATTAATGCATGAGTTTAATTGGGGTAGTCTTGTAAAGTACGAGATACATTCATCCACTCAGAAAATGCCTTGGTTGACGAGATTTGAGATTTGAGCCTTATAAACCGGAAAGGAGGGAGTACCCTACTTATCTGGTGGAAAAAGCCCCGCCCTAGCGTTTCCAATCGTTATTTCTATCTATCGATCGTGCCAAGGAGCAAAACCAAATGTTACAATTTATACATGTTTCTCTCTACTCCTACTCTAAAAGATTCAGTTGGTGATGGTGGTGTGTCTGCCATCCATCGTTTGTGACCATTAGATCTGCATCTAATGGCTGTGAGGTAAGTTGTGGCATTTTTGCAACAATAGCCCACTTCTCTGCTCCAATTTGCAGAAAACCCCTTATTATCTTGAAAGCAACCACATCCCTCCCTCACCTCATCAAAACAGCTTGAGAAATATATTTTGAGTGAAAAGTAATATATTTTTAGTGGTATATATGTATATAAAACAAGAGTGTTTTCTTTCAAGTTTGTGAACAAGTACTACTATTCTACTAGTACATTGGATCCGTTGCAATGCATGGGCGCATTGCTAGTAAAAGGAAAAGGCCTACCGCATTCGCGTCACACCCCCACATGCCCGGGAATCGGGATTACTCCACGGCCCGTCCGGCATACCACATAGCTAGGGAAGGCGTGTTGCCTAGCATTTTCACTTTCATCCGGGACCGCAGTTGAGAAAATCGACTATTGGCAAACCGCACCCCACCCGCCGCATTGAAAAATAGAAACGAGGAGGGGGAGATCTAGCTGTAGCATGGAAGCCAAGAAATTTGGTGTCGGATGGCGCTCGGTGATAGAGTAGGAGCACTCTGTACTAATACTCCTACTAGTACGAAGTTTGTACTACAACTAGCACTACCACTATACAACTACTAGGTACATGCACGGCACAACATCGTAGGAACAAAAAATGGGGCGATCTTGTTTTGGGTTATTTATCTTTCTTTCAGTCAACGTAGTACTCCACTAAATATGATGTGGGGGGTACCCATGAAGCTTATGTGGCTTGGTTGCATCACTAGGAAAGGCAAGAGAAAAATAAATAGATAATGTTTTTAGAGTGCACTCCACTAAATAGATATACTTTGGATCCATTGCAACGCACGGGCCGGCACATTGGTAGTAGTAAGAAAATAAATTCGGGTTTGGCACGAGTTCATACCGTGGGAGCACCACAAGGCCTGCCGCATGAGTTACATTTACCTCTCGAGGCCCACGAGACTGAGCTTCAGTGGCTTAGTGCACCGGCCTATGAGTCAATGACATGAGGACCTTAAATGTGGCTGGCCCATATGTCATTCTCATGGTGGTGGCATGGTTTGCGACTCACTCGTTTGAGATGAACCGGCCGGTGGTGGCGTGGCCGTGGCGAGGGTGCCACAGCTGGGCGTCAGGGTGTTACGAGGCGTAGATGGCCACACTGGCGGGTACTACATGTAGTACAGAAGTATTCCAGCTGAGGAGTGATGCCCGGGATGAAATGTTTCATAGCCGCTGGATGAAAATTCGATGGTGCGGGAGTACGGATCGGAACACGGGAGCGGAGCAGGCAAACTGTGTCCAATCGGGTGTGGCTGTGGTAGAAACTTATGGTCATCGCAGTTCAGTTGGCCCGCATGTCATACACAAAGGCAGAGGAGCGGTGGGGCCGAGAGGGATGAGGCGCACGTCGGGGGACGTCGTGCCGTGGGTTGGAGCGGCGTTGTGGGAATCGCATGTGGCAGTGGTAGAAATGTGATGGTCACTGTGGTTCAACTTCCATGGACAAGCTGTCATGTCTGCTGACACATGCATAGCATACCGCTCACTGCAAGGAGCAGTAGTAGAGAAAACTTGTTCCAAAGGTACCATTTTCCGATAAAATTCTAGAGATATCATTAGTTTCTACACATGGGATTACTCCTGCAAGGGTCAATCACAATAGGTGTTTTGTAAAAAAATGCATCTTGATGTTCCCTGCAATGCACACACATGTTGCTAGTTATAGAAGAAGCCCACACGGGCATCCTGCCGTAGGGTGTGCCAGTGACCCAAACTCAATTTTTTTCAAATGCTTAGGTGCACCGGATGTCATGCCATGCTACAAAATGTAAAAAAATAGCTCCAATTTTTCAAAACCCGTTATCTTCAAACCAGCCACACCCTTCCCTCACCTCATCAAAACATCCCGAGGAATATATTTTGAGTGAAGCATGATTTATTTTTATTGATATATGTATATCAAAACTAGAGTGTTTATATTTCAAGCTCGTGAACAAGTATTATTTTACTACTTTGGATCCATTGCAACACACGGGCCGGCACATTGGTAGTAGTAGTCTTTATCTCTACTCTTATAAAAACAGAGTTGTTGATGATGGTGTGCCTGCCATCCTGCAATATAGGATGTTCGATTTATATTTGACGGATAGGAAGGAAACTATGGCAATTTTGCAAAAAGATATCCACACCCCTCTCCACATTTGCAAATAAGGCCTTCCCTCGTTCATCCTTTTCCCCCACAAGATAAACTACTCATACAAATGCATCTTGATGTTTCGTGCAACGCACGGGCATCTTGCTAGTCTACTACTCTTATAAAAAATAGAGCTAGTGATGATGGTGTGCTTGACATCCTGCAATATAGTCTGTCCGATTTATATGTGACGGATAGGAAGAAAACTATGGCAATTTTGCAAAAAGATACCCACACCCCTCTCCACATTTTCAAATAAGGCCTTCCGTCGTTCATTCTTTTCTCTCACAATATAAACTACTCATCTCTACTCTTATAAAAAATAGAGTTGTTGATGATGGTGTGACTGCCATCCTGGAATATAGGCCATCTGATTTATATCTGACGGATAGGAAGGAAACTATGGCAATTTTGCAAAAAGATACCCACACCCATCTCCATATTTGCAAATAAGGCCTTCCCTCATTCATCCTTTTCTCCCACAAGATAAACTACTCATACAAATGCATCTTGATGTTCCGTGCAACACACAGGCATATTGCTAGTCTACTACTATTATAAAAAATAGAGCTGGTGATGATGGTGTGCCTGCCATCCTTCAATATACTCTGTCCAATTTATATCTGACGGATAGGAAGAAAACTGTGGAAATTTTGCAAAAAGATACTCACACCCCTCTCCACATTTGCAAATAAGGACTTCCCTCATTCATCCTTTTCTCTCACAAGATAAACTACTCATACAAATGCATCTTGATGTTACATGCAACACACGAGGATGTTTCCTTGGGGGTCCCTCCAGCGCGGCGTGGTCGTAGTTGCATGTTGACGCCCCTTGAGATGTCGACGTTGAGGAGCACTCGGATTTTGTCTGATGAGCAGGTAAGTGATGAGTTTGATCACGTAGTAAATGCATTCTAAAGACTACTTCCGTGTCTGTTTCCTAATTCTCCTGCTGCCCACTATTTCACAGGTTAGGCTTGGTGCCAGTGGAGATTGGCCTGCATATGTACGGGAGGGTACCGACATCAATTTGCACAACATTTACAACGGTGACACTGTTCCCATAGAACCTTTTTCCAATATTGGGATCAGCCATGCAACGAGCCACCGCCTGAATTGGTACGATGGAAGGACGGTGAGATTGAAGAAGATAGCAATCCTGGAAGCCCCGATAAGGTCATCCGCCAACCAAAATTACACTCTCATCGCAGTGTTCGACATCGCGATTGCTTTCACGAACCCTGCACATGGCGGTCAAAGGTGGACCATGCTGTCTGCGGCCGATTTGTTGCCATACGAGTACGAAGACGTTGTGCTCCTTTCTAACCGCATCTTCGCGGTGACAAACCATGGGACTTGTTTCGCATGGGACACATCCTATGGTATACTCCCTCTCTTCCAGTTTATTTGTTTTGAATTTTTTGTTTTATAAGTTTCAAATTCAAATTTAGAGCTCCCCATCACATGTTGAGATTACAATGTTCATTAAATCATTGCGTGCATGTACTAGTAAGAAACAAATCTCAAGTTTGGCACGAGTTCGTGCAGCGGTGGCACCACAAGGCCTGGCGCAAGAGTTACATTTCCCTCTCTGGGCCCTCAGGACTAAGCTTCAGCGCCTTACTACACTTGCCTTTGTGTCAATAACATGTGGACCCCATAGGTGGCTGGTCCACATGTAATGCTCCTGAAGGCAGATGGGCAATGGGGCCGAGAGGGGTGAGCCGCAGGTCGGGGGACGGGTAGTGTCATGGGTTCGAGCGGCGTCATGGGAATCGCATGTGGCTATGGTAGAAACCTATTGCTCGCCGCATTTCAGGTGGCCCACATGTCATGCACACAAAGGTAGAGGGGCGGTGCAGCCGAGAGGGGTGAGGGCGTGAGGCGCACGTCGGGGGACGTGGTGCCGTGGGTTGGAGCGGTGTCGTGGGAATCGCAAGTGGTAGTGGATGAAACGTGATGGTCGCCGTAGTTGAAATTCCATGGGCAAGCTGTCATGTCTATGGACACATGCATTGCATACTGATCACTGGAAGGAGTAGTAGAGAAAGCTAGGCGGATAAATAGTTCCTTATAGTCAAGCGGACCTATGCTACTACTTGTTCCAAAGACATGCACACCATAGAAATAGTCCATCTATATCTATACACAGAGAGGAAAGATATTTTTTACAAGAGAGGAAATAGTTCATCCATCCATAATGCCCTGCTGCTAGTGCAGCTTCTTCTTCCTCTTCTTCTCCTTCTTCTTCTTCTTCTTCTTCTTCTTCTTCTTGTTCTCATTTTCTGTGGAGACGGCTTCGCAACAAGCTCTCTGGACCTTGCAGCTATCTCGAAACTCACACGGGCACTGAGGGCAGCATATTTTATCTGCTCGTACATCAAGGGATAATTCTCCCATCCAGACGACCTTAATGCCAGCGTCTCGTCACCCTTCTGAAGATTTGTTCTGAGCACAAAATTTGCTACATCGAATAGGGATGGTGTCGGTTTATCACAATCTTCTACATGAATTTTTATTTTGGCTTGTACGTCAGCGATGCTTTTCAAATCAATGTTGTACGGCTCCAACTTCTGTTTTCCCCCTGCGATGGCGGCCCCACAGAAGTATATGTCCTCCCGAGACAAGAAATCATGGAGCTCACCAGGTATGGAGGGCGCGTGTATGATGTGGTACACCAAAACATCATCTTCGAGGCACAACTGAAGGACGGTAGCGCGTTGGATCTTCCCAGTGGCACGCTCCGTGAACTCTGCGTCGAGACCGATGACCTTCATCTCCACCTTTTGGAGGGAGTTGGATACATTGTTGATCCACTTCCGAACAACCCTTGGGTGGTCGGTGACGATGGCAACTATGCTCAATGAGCCCTCGACGAGGACATGTTGGACACTAAAAACCTGCATCTCGATCTCTTTCGCCATTTGGAACCGTTGGACAGGAGGGCTATGGTTTGGAGAATTAGGATTAGATGGCTAGTCTAACTGAAGAAGATGATTATTTAAAGGGGCTTCAGAATTACTCTAGGAGTATGTGAATAGGAACAATGTGAATGTAGTGTGGTTTGGATGCAAATGAAGATGAATGAGAGGTGAAGAAGCCGAGGAAAATCGGTTCCCGATGGAGAAGTAAATGGTAGAAGTGGCCTGCAGGCAGTTGATTAGACGACTAGGTACACTAAACGAAAGGCTACGCGGGCAGACTGAGGAGTGGTACCTGTCCGTGTACGTGCCCATCCTTCTAGCACTACATGTGCCACCGGCTAGTTGAGGTCACTCTTTCGAATCACCGTGGCGAGACATTTTATGATTCCTTTATATTTCTGCACCCCTCCTGACAGGTGGGACCTATGCAAAGGGATATAAAAAAATGTGTCGTAGCATGTTCGGATGGATATTGGCGCGTGCGTGGGAGACACAACATTTTCTGGTTAAGAAATATGCGGTTATCCTCAAAAAGGAAAAAGCCTTATTCGTGCTTCCCCGTGCACGAGAATTTGGTTCTGCTTGCAATATGGATGATACCTGGAGGATGAAGTGAACCCAGAGGCATGATAGCACGGGAGACCTATTTCTGTTATACAGTACTACTCATGTTCCTACTACTACTACTACTACTACTACTACTACTACTACTACTAGTAGTAGTAGTAGTAGTAGTAGTAGTAGTAGTAGTAGTAGTAGTAGTAGTAGTAGTAGTAATAGTAGTAGTAGGAGGAGTAGTAGTAGTAGTAGTAGTAGTAGCAGTAGCAGTAGTAGTAGCAGTAGCAGTAGCGGCAGTAGCAGTAGCAGCAGTAGCAGTAGCAACAGTAGCAGTAGCAGCAGTAGCAACAGTAGTAGTAGCAGCAGTAGCAATAGCAGCAGTAGCAGCAGTAGCAGTAGCAGCAGTAGCAGCAGTAGGAGTAGCAGTAGTAGCAGTAGTAGTAGTAGTAGTAGTAGTAGCAGCAGTAGCAGCAGCAGCAGTACCAGCAGTAGCAGTACCAGCAGTAGCAGCAGTAGCAGTAGCAGCAGTAGAAGAAGCATGCAGTAGCAGTAGCAGCAGGAGCAGCAGTAGTACAACCGTGGTACACTTGATGGTTAAAATATTATTCATCTGGTCCTCACAGTGAAGTGACAAGACCCTGCGCCCGAGGTGACACCAGTCCAGGCAGCGTGTTTGGGTTACCAAAGTCAGCCTCACCTTGTGCACTATGTAGTCACTATCACCGCCGATGTATAGCATGCCTCGCCTCGTATCCCTCTCCCCTAGCACCACTCCTACTCCATCTCCGTCTCGCCGAGATCCTGAGGTCACTCTTCATCATCTCACTGTGCCCCCGCGTACCCTCGCCTCCCCCAGTACCACTATTCCCTTGCTAGCCGCTCCAGCACCGAGAGCCTTCTCCCCCATAAATCAAGCCCCCCAAAACCCCACCTTCCAAACTCCACCATGGCCAAACGCGAACCGCGCAGCATCCATATGAGCCGCGATTGGAGCAATCTCCCCAGTGACATCCTCGACGGTTGTTGTTCGTGTATGGATATGTTGAGCGTCGTGCGGCTGGCTGCATGCTCAAGGGACATGCACACGACCATCGTCGAAGCAAGGCCTAAGCTTTTCAAGACACCCTGCTTGCTGCTATTTAGTCTTGCGAGATTTGCTCACCACGATACGGAGGCGTACATGATGCCCCTCGACTTCAATCCGACCTCCGTTAGCCGAAACTTCTTTGCAGGTATGTAGTGGGTTGCCATACATCATCTCCCTCGACTTCGATCTGATCACCATCGCCCGAAACTTCTTGGCAGGTATGTACTGGGTCGGCATGAACTCCCACTGAATGGCTGTCGTCAGAGAAGACCAGAAAAATTTGGTGCTCATGAACTTCCACACCTCCCATGAGATTATCCTTCCTACGTTGGATTGTATAGGGTTTTACCGTCGCGGTCCAAGTCATCTAGATTACGTCGTCAGATGGATGCACCTTTTTTTTGCCAAATATTGTAATCTGCCAAGTCCCCACATGAGATGTGAATTATGCAGACTTCAAGCTAATTGCCTTGTTCGACCGCGGACTCGCCTATGTTTCCATGGTGCCTTCTTTAGCTAGAAAAAACTCACCTCGCAGTGGATCATCAAAGCTGATACACACTTCTGTGATGCTATTGAACACAATGTCATCATCTATGCGATCGACAAAGCAGATGGCACCACATATTGCTAGGACGGCGTGTGTAAGTTGTTTCCATCTGATGTTAATGATAACTCCATGACACAGTTTGAAATTTTTGTGATGATTGGCATATCCCTGTTTGAGAAGAATTTGAGTAGAACTATGGCAACGTATTAGAGACATCGTAAATCAGCTATATTTGGAATGAGTTAATTCATGCGATTGTGACCATGTCATTACAGCCAATTTGTACCCTTGAATAATCAAACGGTTAGGAAGATATGGATATTTTCCTTATTTTATAGTAGTAATCTATATACTACTAAATATGAGTGTGTATCAATGGCCATGTTAGTTTCCTCATTTTCATGATGTAGAAACATGCATCACACTGTTGGTTTCATCTAACCGTATATTAGGGAAGTAAATGTGCATATGGAGAACTCTATATTTGGAAGTAGTGAAATCGTGTAATGCTTACCATGTGTACATACCTATATTCGCCCTTCAGCAATCAATGGCTAGAATAATATCCTCACAAAAAATTTTCCCACAAAACATGAGTATATAACAATGCATGGTCTGTTAATTTCCTTGAGGAATTTGTTTGTGAGGACAGAACATGAGTACATAACATGCATGACATGGTAGTTTCCCGTGAAGAATCAATTGCGAGATTGTCGGAGTAATGGGCCACGGGTAGGCTAACCCGGGGCCCAGAACCCTTTCAAGACATCAGGGCTGATTGCACCCCTCAAGACTCCAGATGAAGAGCCGCCTTCTGGAAGCCGGCTGAAGGAACAGTCGACTGCCCGCATGCGGCTGAGTCCTAGAGGCGAGGTCAAGACCGGCCGACTCCTGCCTGGCGGCTTCCAGAGAAGCTGGCCACGGGGAGTCGGCCCACGGCACCAACAAAGCCCATGCCCTCCTTTGGGGGGATGGGAGTGGGAGTGGAAATAGTGAAGCCCACTCCCTCCCCTTTTCAGGCGATGGCTAGGCTACAGTGCGCCGTACCAATGGAGATCTCTGTCTGGCGTGCACTGTTGCCATGCCATCCTTGACATCAGCAACAGTGGGCGGAGTCCAGCACCCACGATGGCCTGACAGTACGGTCCACGGATGCTGGGCCCTACTAGTCAGTGAGAGTCCAGAAGACGGCAAGAGCGCCAACAGTCGGACCCGTAGGGAGCCGGCCCCCGGGAGTCGGCCTGCCCCTCCCACAGGTCCCCCGCACCAATAACCAGACAAGACAGGGAGTGGCTACAGTGATCACCCGCCAGGGGGGGGGGGGGGGGGCTGTAGCCACGACCCCGTGACTAAGCCTGCGTCATTAGAAGCACGGCTACAGTAATCAGCAGCCGGCAAGACCCGCAAGCGGCGGGTACGGCCTGTCGCCTCTGTACCGAACCAGTCGGCAGGCCCCAGCAGTCAGCAGGAAAGCCGGCAGGCGAAGAGACTGACGGCTGGGCCCCGCGCCCAGACATTTTACCATTGTACCTCTGAGGGGTAGGCCTATATAAACCCCCCAGGGCACCCATGCAAAGGGTTCCGACCCATAAGACCTAGACCAGATCATAGAGGAAGGAGGGAGCTAGATGATGCGAAGCATCCTTCCATCATCCCCATGGACTCTACACCGACACATCAAGCCCCACGTGGACCTATGACAAGAGCGAGAACACACGCTTTGGAAACCGAGGTGAACTGCTTCCTACTTAGCTTGCATATGGATATGAATGGAATATTGTTGCTACCTCACCAAGATACTCTATGTCTCATTAGGTACAAAGAGGAACACCACCAAGAGGCTCAGGAGCACCCCCAAGGAGAAGAGGAACCACCCCAAGGACACGCGGACCAAGACAGAGTGCAACAGCATCAAAACTGGAAGTCCTAGGTGACCCCGTGCGCACGGGCCCCCGAGACCCCGTGCCCACGGGCTATCCAGGAAGTTGGCGCTGGAGCACCCCGTGCGCACGGGCCTGTACCGTGCCCACGGGACCCCCGTGCGCATGGGCCCAACTTACCCCATGTGCACGGGCCTCCCAGGATGGACGGCTGAGATCCCCAAACCGAGCCCCTCTTCATCTCTCTCGACCCCAAGACTATATAAACCGTACCTAGGGCTATGTTTAGGGTTTGCAAAGTATGAGATAAGATATTTGTGAGCTTTGCTCCTCCTACCTTCCCACTTGTGGAATCAAGGCCCCTTTTGGGAAGAATCCTAGTGGATTTCAAGACCTCCTCTAGGAGAAGACTATCTTCAAGACCTCCTCTAGGAGAAGACTATCCTCAAGACCTCATCTCCTAGGAGTGGGAAGAACTTTGCGATTGTATCTTTCCTTTGATTGTGTTTGTGACTTGTGGATCTTGTATTGCTATTCTAGTGGATGTGTAATTAGGGAATTGTTTGAGTGATTTCCTCTTTGTGTTCTTGAGAGTTTGCCCTTTTCCCCCTCCAAGTGTGAAAAGATCCCCCTCTAGGATTTCATCCTATATCATTTTGGTATCATGTGCAAGGTTGATTCACATCTTGGAGTCCCATCCCCCTTTTTCTAGCTTGATTTTGTTGTTTTTCGTCCAAATTCAAAAATCCCCACAAAAATAGCCCCAAAAAAATTTCTTGTAATTTGTTGGATCTTGTGAGATTTGGTTGTTTTGATCCACGAATTTGGACTTTGGCAAGTGGATCTACCCATCTTCTTGCTTCCCCACCTTCCAAATCCTCGAAATTGTCCTTATCTTGGACAATCCCCACGAATCCGATGCTTGTCATCCGCTCCCAGCACCCCCCGTGCACACGGGCCCTCGAGACCCCGTGCACACGGGCCCTCGAGACCCCGTGCACACGGGCCTCACTTACCCCGTGCGCATGGACCATCCAGAAACTTTCGGCCATCTTTTGTTTGCACCATTTTGCTTCCATACCAACACTCGTGTTCTTTCGCACTATTTCTCGTGGTTATTTGAGTTTTAGACCGCGGTTTCTCTTGTGTCCTAAGGTGTTTCGGTTACTTAGGCGCATTTGGACATCATCATCGCCGCCACTCGATCATCAACTCAGACACCATACCGGCTTCACCAAATTCATTCTTACCGTACGGTCGGACGATAACCTCGACGACATCTCATTTTTCTTTTGCATTGATAACGCGAGCCATTTCGTGCCGCTTACCCATCAAGACTAGCAAGTTGAGAATTGCCGGGCCACGCTATTGTGCACCATAGTCATCATGTTAACATCTTAGTGCCATAAGTCTCTCCCATGCATATCTTACATACTTGTCTCATATCATACTTGGCTCTAGCTTCAAAAAAAACAAGAAAAGCTTTTAAGCAAAAGAGGAGCAACAAAGAGCTTGTAAGCAATAGCATCGAGTCATTTTTGCATATCATCTTTGACACCTCATACGTAGCATAGTTGGGATTGAAGACGTCACGTTTCTCTTATAGGTTGGTGCACACGCATATCTAGCCCATTCGAGCAATCGAGCTAGCGTCTCTCTAGTATTCGCACAACAAGAGCATTTTCCGTGGTTGCACATTTTGAGCTCACTCCTTGGTTGTGCAGATCCCATCTATATTCCATGTGTGTGTTCGTAGTGATATCATTGGGTTTGATCTATTTGTTTTTACTTGCATTTTTGTGAATCTTCTCAACCTTATCGATATCTTGACTAACATTTGCTTGAAATTTTTGCCACCATCCTAATCGAGCTCCTCCATAAGCCTTTTACTTGTAGGTGTGAGAAACAATTCCCGGTACCAATTCCCCTATTATAGCATCGTGAGATCGTACTTGTTACATCCACAATCTTCGGAAAAGGTAACTTTGGTTTTGTTCTCTCATTGTTCCTAATCACCACCACTTTCTCATGATGGATAGGCCAAGTACTTCTATCAACCCACTCTTCATGGAGCAAGACGACGACGTGGACTCCTTCGTCACCAAGAGTCACCTCTTTGGTGCACAACGTGCTTTGCATCAAGAGCAACAAGCTATGAGTGATCGCATCGACAACCTTGCCACCGACTTGCGACTTTCCGAGCAACGTACAAGGGACTACTTCGACCACAAGCTCGACGATCACAAGCAAGAGAATGACGCAAGGATGGATGAAATTCGTGCTTTGTTGCTCGACCGCTCGTCTTCCACTTCAAGAAGGAGCCGTTCAAGCCGCCACTCTGACTTCACCCTCTCCGGCTCAAGTACACCAACATCGAACACTCTTCGTCGAGCCGCGCGCACCGACCATCAAGCAAGCCTCAATCCCCTTCGAGACACCGACTCTCAAGAGCTTCGCCGACGTCAAACCCAAGAAGCCTTTGCACTAGCACGAGAACGACAATGACAACGCCAACATGAAGAGGAAGAACGTGCGCGTCTACACCAACATGCACAAGATGTCGAGACACAACATCAAGAACAACAACTCCGTGACGATCAAGCACTTGCGGCACAATAATCTCTATGCGATTCGAGTCGAGCCGTTGCCGACCGAGGCCTTCAAGTCCATGAACAAGAGGAAGCATTTCGCGAAGAAATTCAAGAACAAAGATTTCAAGCTCGCGTGCATCGTCAAGTTCCTCCTCGAGCTCGCGAAGCTCCCCCACAACCTCGCCAACACCATCAAGTTCATCAAGAGCATGAAGACAATGGAAATACTCCACGACAAGAACAACATGAGGTTGACAACCCTCCGCGTCAAGAGCACCACGAGTTGAACAATTATCTACAACATGGGCGTCATCATCCCCGACCCCAATACAATGAAGAGCAACGCTACGGCAAGCTCAAGTTCACCATGGCCAAGTTCAACGGAAGCAACAATCCCGAAGAGTACCTTTAATGGGCATTGAAAGTTGACAAGATCTTCCGTTTGTACAATTATGAAGAAGAGAAGAAGATTGCGATGGCATCTCTTGAGTTCCAAGACTATGTCCTTATTTGGTGGGAACAAGTCATTGAGCCCCGAGAGGCAAGAGGTGATCCACCCATCACTACTTGGGCACAAATGAAGGATGTCATGAGAGCACGCTTTGTTCCTACCTACTACAACCGCGATCTCTTCTAGAAACTCCAACAACTCAAGCAAGGAACCAAGAGCGTTGAAGAATACTACAAGGAGATGGAGATTGCAATGATAAGAGCCAATGTCACGGAAGATGATGAGCAAACAATGGCACGCTTCTTGCATGTCCTCAACCATCCCATCAAGAAGATCGCTGACTTCCAACCATACTCAAATCTCATCGAGCTAGTGCACCAAACCACCAAAGCGGAACGCCAAGTGCAAGATGATTTCAAGTATGCCAAGTTCTCATCCAAGTCCTACAGCTTCTCCAATAACCAAGCTTCAACGACTCCAACACCGACTACAACGCCTTCTTCAATCAACTTCGACAAGTCGACTTCCAAGAAAGATTTGCCTACTATAAGCAATCCTACTATGAGAAACTTCAAGCCGGGAGCTTCATCATCCTCAAACCCAACCGATGAGACCGTCAAGATGAGTTCCTTCAAGTGTTTCACTTGCGGCGGCCGAGGCCACAAGTCCTATGAGTGCACCAACAAGCGCACCATGATCCTCAACGACGATGGCACTTATGACTCCATGAGTGAAGGAGAAATGGAAGCCCTTGAGCAAGTCGTCATGCACCGCCAAGTGAACAATGAAGAAGAAAAAGTCTTTTGCGATGAAGACTCAAGTCCCGCACTTGTTGTCTCCAAAGTCTTGACCCTCCAACATCACCAAGAAGAAGACCAAAGATGCAACATATTCCTCACCAAGGCCGGCATCAATGGACGATCCGTCAAGGACATCATCGATGGAGGAAGTTGTCATAATATCGCAAGTGAAGAACTTTGCTCCAAGCTCCAATTGCCCAAGATGAAGCATCCACATCCATACAAAGTGCAATGGCTTAGTGACTCCGGCACTATCCAAGTCGAGCACCGCGTACAAGTCTCCTTCAAGATCGGCGCCTACGAAGACACTTTGGAGTGCGACGTCGTTCCAATGATCGTTTGTCATCTTCTCCTTGGACGGCCATGGCAATTCGATAGAGGAGTCGTACACAACGGCCGAAGGAACCACTACATCTTCAAGATGAAGGGCAAGGAGTGCATCCTCCGTCCAATGTCGCCAAGTCAAGTGATCACCAACAAGCAAGCCACCCATCGTGGAGATCATAGTGAGAGAGCGAGCCACCAAAAAGAGAGTGAGCGCCACAAGCCAAAATCAAGTGCCTCCACGATGAGCGAAAACAAGAACCTAGTTCTATTTGCCACCAAACGTGAGATGAGAGAAGTGTGTGAGAAACCATCTAGTGTCCTACACTACGTCCTCATGTGCAAGGACAATGCATCACAAACTAACACTTCTCACACTCTTCCTCTAGTGTTGTCTACTCTTTTGCAGGAATTTCAAGATGTTTTCCCCGATGAGCTACCTCCGGGACTACCTCCACTACGAGGCATTGAGCACCGCATCGACCTCATCCACGGAGCACCACTTCCAAACAAAGCGCCCTACAGCGTCAAACCCAATGAGTGGGAGGAGTGTCTCCCAATCGCCGAGTACGCCTACAACCGTGCAAGACATTCGACTACCGGCAAGTCCCCTTTCGAGGTCGTCTATGGATTCAACCCATTGTCTCCATTGGACATTCTCCCTCTACCACTACAAGAGCGCATCAACATGGACGCGGGCGACCGAGTGAACCACCTCAAGAAGATGCATGAAGATACAAGGCACACCATAGAGCGCCAAGTACAACGACTCGCAACCAAGCGCAACTCCAACAAGTCCCCAATGGTGTTTCAACCGGGTGACCTAGTTTGGGTACACTCCGCAAGGATCATTTTCCAAAGGAGCGCAAGTCCAAGCTACTTCCAAGAGCCGATGGCCCATTCAAGTTACTCGCACGCTACAACGACAATGCCTACAAGGTCGACATCCCATGAGACAAGTACAATGTGAGCGACACATTCAATGTCAAAGACTTGACCAAGTACCATGGTGATGAAGATCACGATCCGTGGACGGATCTCTCCCAAGGGGGGAGATGATGCGGAGAATCCTTCCATCATCCCCATGGACTCTACACCGACACATCAAGCCCCAAGTGGACCTATGATAAGAGCGAGAACACGCGCTTTGGAAACCGAGGTGAACTCCTTCCTACTTAGCTTGCATATGGATACGAATGGAACATTGTTGATACCTCACCAAGATACGCTATGTCTCATTAGGTATGAAGAGGAACACCACCAAGAGGCTCAGGAGCACCCCCAAGGAGAAGAGGAACCACCCCAAGGACACGCGGACCAAGACGGAGTGCAACAGCATCAAAACTGGAAGTCCCAGGTGACCCCGTGCGCACGGGCCCCTGAGACCCCGTGCCCACGGGCTATCCAGGAAGTTGGAGCTGGAGCACCACGTGCGCACGGGCATGTACCGTGCCCATGGGACCCCCGTGCGCACGGGCCCAACTTACCCCATGCGCACGGGCCTCCCAGGATGGACGGCTGAGATCCCCAAACCGAGCCCCTCTTCCTCTCTCTCGACCCCAAGACTATATAAACCGTACCTAGGGCTATGTTTAGGGTTTGCAAAGTATGAGATAAGATATTTGTGAGCTTTGCTCCTCCTACCTTCCCACTTGTGGAATCAAGGCCCCTTTTGGGAAGAATCCTAGTGGATTTCAAGACCTCCTCTAGGAGAAGACTATCTTCAAGACCTCCTCTAGGAGAAGACTATCCTCAAGACCTCATCTCCTAGGAGTGGGAAGAACTTTGCGATTGTATCTTTCCTTTGATTGTGTTTGTGACTTGTGGATCTTGTATTGCTATTCTAGTGGATGTGTAATTAGGGAATTGTTTGAGTGATTTCCTCTTTGTGTTCTTGAGAGTTTGCCCTTTTCCCCCTCCAAGTGTGAAAAGATCCCCCTCTAGGATTTCATCCTATATCACTAGCCCTGCGTTCTCCTACTTCCAGCATACAGCTCGAGGAGCGCTCTTGTACTCACTTTGCCTTAGTGATCATGCGGAGACCCAGCAGAGCAGGACTAGGGGTGTTATCTCCTAGGAGAGCCCCGACCTGGGTAAAGTACGCCGGCGTTCGTGTCTACGCCTCATCCCGCTTCCGGGCACCGGCGAAGTTCTACTCGCTCCCACCATGATATGCCATCCATTGGCATATGTCGCACCCAACCCCGACATTTTGCGCCCACCGTGGGTCCAGGTGCACCGTCGTCCGGAGACCTATTCTGGACGGGAACCCTTTTCCTCCCTGGCGAGCACAGCCAGCCCGACACGCCGGACGAAGTCTGCGCCGATGCGCTCCATGGCGCTGAAATCGCCTGCGCGGCCAATTGCCTCGCCGATCTTGTCAGCGAGGTCTGCCTCTCCGACGAGCCCGCATCTAACGTGGGTGCAGGCGGCCCCGAGAGCCTCCTCGCGGGCCTCCTCGATCAACTCCACGTCGCTAGCGAGCCAGCTGGGGACTTGGAGTCCGTAGGCTCTACCGATCCGATGCTGGTCGACTCCGACACCGCGTCGCTTGACACGTTCCCTACCAACATGGTGGTCTACGACGAGCCTCTCCCTTGCGCGGAGAGCGGCGGAAGCACCATCACGGAAGTGCTTGTCATTGATCATGGCGAGCACTCTGGCGGGGGTGATTATGACCCGCTCAACGGGGCGCTGCAAGACCTGGCAGCGCCCATTCCTGAAGATGCCGACACTGAGATGCTGGAGGCACGCCGCCTTTAGCTATTCAAAGGCGCCAAGAGGCTGGCCAGCATGAGACGCCTATCAGAGGCCTACCAGCGTGAGATGGACCGCGCTGTGGGCGGCACGCCGGCTCCAGCTGGGCCTAGCCGCCTTGGCCCGGTCCAGCAGCGCGCTATGGCCATCGCCAACCTGTTCAGGGCAAATCGCCCCGTTTACGCCATGCCTGCGGAGAACATCTGAGCCGCTCAGGCGATGGCGGACGAGCAGGACAAATTCGAGGGTGAAGAACGTCGCTTGATAATGGAGCGCGTCCAGTGACTCCTTGACGCGGCTGCGGAGCAGAACGAGGTCGGCTGCCGCACTGATGCACCGCACCGGCAGAATGACGACCTGCCTCCCCGTCGAGACCAAGGCGTGACATCTCGGACGCCGACTGGTGGCGTCCGCGGAAGAAAGGACAAGGAGCCGGCTGCCAGCCGCAGTCGGACTCACATCACCATAGAGCGCGACCGAGACGGCCGCCCAAGAGCAGTGGAACGACGGGATGACTGTCCACCTCCTCCCCCTCACAGGGAAAGGCGAGTCTCCCCGCCGCATGTTGATCACCCGACGCTCGGAGACCGCCTTGGCCGCTAAGAGGGAGTCGGAGAGAATGACGCCCGCCTCTGGATCGACCGTCTCCACTGATCCCTGGCGCTTGAAGAAGAAGATGAGTTGGGGGCGCCGTGTTTTGGGCCCCGCATTCGAGACGAACCCTTCCCCAAAGGGTTCACGCTCCCCCAAGACACGCCCAAGTACACCGGCTCCGTGAAGCCGGAAGACTGGCTAGTTGACTACTCCACGGCCGTCAGCATAGCAAACGGCAACAGACGTGTTGCCGTGAAGTACGTTCCGCTCATGCTCCAGGGCACGGCCCGGACATGGCTGAACAGCTTGAAGCCCCGCAGCATCAACAGTTGGGTCGACTTCACCGACGCCTTCATCCACAACTTCACCAGCCCGTACAAGCGGCCCCCCAAACCTTGCCAGATCTCCTTGTGCGTGCAAGGCCCCAACGAGTCAACTCGCGACTACCTCACACACTGAGCCAAGCTCCGCAACTCCTGCGAGGGCGTGCACGAGGTGCAGGCCATTGAGTACTTCACTGCAGGATGCCGAGAGGGCACCCTCCTGAAGCACAGGCTCCTCTGTGATGAGCCGGAGACCCTTGACGAGCTGCTGATCATAGCAGACAAATATGCCATGGCTGACTCCTGCATGAAGACGGGGATCCAAGTTAGTGCGACAGGCAAGGTGGCTCCTCAGGCTCCTCGAACCCCGGCTGGGGATGCCAGTTGGCGTGAACAGCAGAACGACCACAAGCACAAGGCCCCACAGCCGGCTTCTAGCAGCCGGCAGGTGGTGACAGTCAAAGACCAGCAGCCGGAGGGGCAGCCTCCGCCCAAGCGTCAGAAGGGCGGCAAGCCCAACTGGCTACCGGCTTTCTCATATGAGCAGACTTTGGATGGTCCCTGCAAATTCCATAGTGGCACGAAGCCATCCAACCACACCACTCGGAAGTGCCACTGTCTCACCAAGATCGCCAAGGGAGACGGCCTTTTGCCTCCTCCACCTACTGGGCAGCCACCTCCTCCTCCGCCCCAGCAGTTGGCGGTCAGACCAGTCGGCGCAATACAAGACGAGTACCCAGAAGAGCATGGAACCTATGTCGTGTTCACCAGCGTGGCCGATGATCGACGCAGCAGGCGGCTGCAGGAGCAAGAGGTGAATGAAGTAGCATCTGAGACACCAGAGTTCATGCATTGGTCTGAGAAGCCCATCAGCTGGAGCAGAGCTGACCACTCGGAAGTAATGCCCAAACCCGGCTCCTATACCCTGGTTTTGGATGCCACCTTTGCCACGGACAAGCGAGTTGCTCGCTTCTCCAGAGTCTTGATAGACGGCGGCAGTAGCATCAACATCCTGTACAAGGATACCATGGAGAAATTAGGAATCAGACAGAGGCAGCTTCAGTCCAGCCGGACAGTGTTCCATGGCATAGTTCCTGGCCTTTCTTGCTCACCAATCGGCAAGATTCTGATTAACGTCCTCTTTGGAGACAAAGATCATTTCCGCCGAGAGTCAGTCTGGTTTGAGGTGGTGGACCTTGAGAGCCCATACCATGCGTTACTCGGCCGGCCTGCCCTGGCCAAGTTCATGGTTGTGCCCCACTATGCCTACCTCAAGATGAAGATGCCGAGTTCCAAGGAGATTCTGACCATAGACGGCGACTACAAGAAGTAGTCCGCCTGCGCAGCAGAGAGCAGTCGGCTGGCCGAGTCCCTCGTGATCGCAGCTGAGAAGCGGCTCCTTGACCGGGTTGTGACGATGGCAAGCAAGCAGCCAAAGATGTCGCCCGATCCCAAGGAGTCGGAAGCTGAGGGCTCGTTCAAGCCAGCCAAGAAATGAAGAAGATACCCTTGGAACGGGAGCACCCGGAGAGGTACGCTGTTGTAGGTGCAAACCTCGACAGCAAATAGGAAGGCGAGCTCGTCGATTTCCTCCATGAGAATCGGGACATCTTTGCATGATCCTGCAAAGACATGCCAGGTGTCCCGACGGATTTCGCCGAGCACAAATTACATGTTCGGTCTGATGCCAAGCCAGTCAGGCAGCCCTTGCGCAGCTTGTCAGAATAGAAGAATAGAGTTGTTGGAGAAGAGATAGCCCGGCTGCTAGCAGCCGGCTTCATCATGGAGGTGTTCTTTCCAGAATGGCTAGCCAACCGGTCCTGGTACTGAAGAAGAACAAGCAATGGCGAATGTGTATTGACTACACTAGCCTCAATAAAGCATGCCCCAAGGACCCATTCGCTTTGCCAAGGATCGACCAAGTGATAGACTCCACAGCCGGATGTGAGGTGTTGAGTTTCTTGGATGCATATTCGGGATATCACCAGATCAAGTTGAACTCAGCTGACTGACTGAAGACTGCCTTTATTACACCATTTGGAGCCTTCTACTACTTGACCATGATGTTCGGTTTGAGGAATGCCGGCGCCACCTTCCAACGTTGCATGCAGAAATGCCTCCTCAAGCAACTCAGCAGAAACGCCCACGTTTACGTGGACGATGTGGTGGTGAAGATGGAGAAGCATGGAACACTGCTGGAAGACCTCAAGGAGACCTTCGAGAACTTGCGCCGATTTCAAATCAAGCTCAACCCGGAGAAATGCATCTTTGGAGTACCAGCCGACCAGCTTCTTGGCTTCCTAGTCTCTGAACGCGACATAGAATGCAACCCTGTGAAGATCAAAGCCATTGAGAGGATGGAAGTAACCAACCGACTGATGGACGTACAAAAGTTCACCGGCTGTTTGGCATCCATCAGCCGATTCATCAGTCAGCTAGGCGAGAAGGCTCTCCCCCTGTACCAACTCATGAAGAATACCACTTTTTTTGAGTGGAACCACAAGGCGGACGAAGCTTTTCTCCAACTGAAGAAGATGTTGACTACTCCACCTGTCCTGGCGGCTCCAACTCCTAAGGAACCCATGCTCCTCTACATCGCCGCCACCAGCCGAGTAGTCAGCACAGTCATCGTGGTAGAGCGCAAGGAGGAAGGCAAGGCACTACCAGTCCAGAGACCGGTATATTATTTGAGTGAAGTACTGTCGACCTCCAAGCAAAACTACCCCCACTACCATAAGATGTGCTACGGCGTACACTTTGCCGCCAAGAAATTGAAGCCTTACTTCCAAGAACATCCAATCACTATGGTCTGCACAGCTCCACTAGCCGAGATCATCGGGAGCCGGGATGCTTCGGGCCGAGTGGCCAAATGGCCCATAGATTTGGCCCCCTACACCATCTACTACCAGCCTCGCACCGCCATCAAGTTGCAAGCGCCGGCCAACTTCCTCGTCGACTGGGCCGAGACCCAGTATCTGCCGCCAGCGCCCGACTCCACCCATTGGCGAATGCATTTCGAGGGCTCCAAGATGCGCACCGGCTTGGGAGCCGGCATCGTCCTCACCTCTCCCAAAGGCGACAAGCTCAAATATGTGCTACAAATTCATTTTGCCGCCTCAAACAATGTCGCCGAATACGAGGCACTCATTCACGGGTTCCGGCTGGCCAAAGAGCTCGGCATTCGCCGGATCCTGTGCTATGGTGACTCCGACTTGGTGGTCCAGCAGTCGTCAGGCGATTGGGATACCAAAGAGGCAAACATGGCGAGCTACCGCTTCCTCGTACAACAACTCAGTGGATATTTTGAGGGGTGCGAGTTTCTCCATGTGCCAAGAAACGACCACGACCAAGCACACGCCCTGGCACAAATCGGCTCCACCCGTCAAGCAATACCGCCCGGTGTCGTCCTTCAGCGCCTCCTCAAGCCGTCTATCAGGCCATCGTCGGTGTGAGACTCTATCTTCGTGCCGGCTCCTCCTGAAGCAATTGGATCCAACTCGAGAGCCCCCATAGACGGCACGAGTATTCCGGCAGATGGCGCGGGGATCATGACAGTCGCACCTGGCCCGAGGACTGCGGCGGTTGGCCCGGTGACTTCAGAACCCGGCCCGGGGACTGCGCCAATCTGCCCGGGGACTTCATCGACACAGCAAGCGGCTGCCGACTCCAACCCACCGCCTCCCGGCCCAGCCGCCCTCGTCCAAGTCGCAGTCCTGACAGTTGTAGAAATTGCAGCACCTTCATGGGCCCAGCCCATCCTCAAATTCCTGGTGAACAAAGAGCTGCCAACTGATAAGATCTTAGCTCGGCAAGTGCAACGCCGGGTGGCAGCATACACCATAGTCAACAGAGAGCTTGTAAGGTGCAGTGTCACTGGTGTCTACCAGCGCTGCGTGGAGCCGGAGCAAGGCCAAGAAATTCTCAAGGACATCCATCAAGGCGAGTATGGCCACCACGTGGCTTCAAGAGCACTTGTCGCCAAAGCCTTCCGCCATGATTTCTTCTGGTCGGTTGCTCTTGAAGACGCCAAGGCCTTGGTCCAAAAATGCAAGGGGTGCCAGAAGTTCTGCTCCAAGCCACATCAGCCGGCTTCTGCACTCAAGACTATTCCCATTGCCTGGCCCTTTGTTGTTTGGGGCCTGGACATGGTGGGACCATTCAAGACGGCACGAGGCGGTTTGACTCACTTACTTGTCGCAGTGGACAAGTTCACCAAGTGGATAGAAGCCAAACCAATCAAGAAGTTGAATGGTCCGACTGCTGTAACTTTCATCTCCGACATCACAATTCGGTACGGCATACCGCACAGCATCATCACCGACAACGGCATGAACTTTCACAAAGGTGCCTTGGCCCATTTCTGCGCGACATAGGGCATCCGGCTGGACTTAGCGTCCTTTGCCCATCCGCAGTCCAACAGCCAGGAAGAGCGAGCAAACGGCCTCATCATGTCCGGCATCAAGCCTCGACTGGTTGAGCCTTTGGAGCGCTCGGCCGGCTGCTGGCTTGACAAGTTGCCAGCCGTCCTCTGGAGCCTGCGCACAACTCCAAACAAGTCAACCGGCTTCACGCCCTTCTTCCTCGTCTACGGTGCAGAAGCCGTCATCCCAATGGACATAGAATTCGACTCCCCTCGAATCACCATGTACACCAAAGAGGAAGCAGAAGAAGCACGTCAAGACGGCGTCGATCTGCTAGAAGAGTGTCGGATTTCAGGTTCCGGCAGATCCTTGAGGTTCGAACACTGGGGTGCGCGCGGAGATTTCGCTTCCTACCTACCTGCACCCCTCCGCCTCGCTAAGATCTAAGCTATTGAAAGAACAACACAAGAGACACAGGGTTTATACTGGTTCGGGCAACCGTTGTGGTGTAATACCCTACTCCAGTTTGTGGTGTGGTGGATTGCCTCTTGGGCTGATGATGATGAATGATACAAGGAAGAACAGCCTCGCGAGGGTCTGTTCTTGGCTGGGGCGATGAACTACTGGGAGGAGTTCAGCCACCCTTCTCTCTCTCTCTGATTGTCTTTCTCCGATTCAACCTCCAATCGAACCTCTCCTCTTCACCCCTCCGAACCCCTCTCTTCTGTGGGTGGCTGGTCCTATTTATAGAGGCCCTGGTCCTCTTCCCAAATATCGAGCGAGAAGGGAGCCAACAATGGCGGGCTAATTTGAAGGGGGACAGCTAGTACTCGCTACCCTGACAAAAGTAGTCTTCGCCTGCACAAAGCTCTGGTGGTGACGCCGTCCTGGGCTCCACAATGACCTCCGTCTTGCAGTCTTCCTGGTCCTGGTCTCGTTGAACCGAAATGGCAACCTTTGCCTGATGCCTCGGTACTCCGCGGCTGCGCTTGCCCCCTTTGCACCAAAGACGAAAGGAGGACACTGTGCGGGCTGGCACCCGCCTGGCGCCCTTGGTCGTCATGGCTTGCGTCACGGGCACCTCATGAGGTACCCCGCCTTGATCTCTCCGCCTCCTCGCGAGCCAGCCTGATGAGGCCGTGCCTAAGGAAGCTCCGTGTCATCCGCCCCGCGAGGCTTGGCCCCTCGCGAGGGTCTTGGGTCTGTGTTGATGAAGATGGGCCGTGCTGCCCCCCCCCTTGAGCCACGTCGTAGGCCGCAGGCAGGCAAGTCTGGGGACCCCCATTCCCAGAACACCGACAGTAGCCCCCGGGCCCAAGGCGCGCCCGGACTTGGCCGTGCAGGGAGGCGGAAGGGCAAGAGCGAAGCGCCGCGGGCCCTAACAGCCTGCGGCCTTGGGCGCCACGTGGCGGTTGACTGGACGTGGGCGTCTCCACTTCCCCATGGCGCCTCGGCAAATACACGGATTGGACAAGTCCCTGCATGCAAAGCGGGTCATGATTACCTGCGATCGTGGAGGTCGGCGGTTGGCCTTCGCTGGCTATAAGTACGGAACGGCGCGCGCCCTTCTAGTCCATCCCTTCTTGCTTCTCCTTCTTCCCGATCCTTGCTCCGTCTTGCTGCGATGGCTCTGATCCGCCGATTCTCGATGGCAGAGAAGGGAAAGGCTCCCCGAGAGGAACCAGACCCACTCGCGCTGAAGAAACGGCTTGTCCCCCGTGGCCCGGACGAGGGGCCCTTCAGGTGGTGTCGAGGCCTTGGTGCGAGCGGGCGCCGCCGGGGTTCCCGCTTCCATTGTACGCCCATGTCGAGGGCCCTGAAGGAGTTGATGCTGACCGCCACGGGCAGCGCCGCCATCGGCGCCAACGGGTCACGAAGGTGTGGGTCGTCCCCCCTGGGGTCCACACCGAGGGCTCCTCCCGAGAGTTCGTGCTCCACGTCGCCATTCCTCTTCAGTCTTGGATTCGCCTTCCTCCCTTCTTCGCCTCCATCATCCCGCAGGGGGAGCCCCTGGAGCTCTGGCTGCAGCACGCCGGCTGCAGCACCCTCGCGACCGAGGCAGAGGTCGCGGTCATTGCCCCGGGCGAGGTCTTCATGACTCGGGGCTGGAGAGAGATCGCTCGGGTTTGCAGGACAAGGGGCGTCTTCACGATCCACTTGGATTACAATGGTGCTTCGGTGATGCTCTTCAAGGTCTTCGATGCGAGCGGGCGCTGGCTGGAGTGCTGCCCCGGAGAGGTGGCCGGGGCCCTGCTGCGGCGAGGACTGGGCCCGCCGACCGCTCCCTTGGCGGCTCCTCAGGCGGAGGAGGCGGAGGAGGTTCCAGCGACTCTGGCGAGCTCTTTGCGACTCCGGAGACGAGAGATGACAGCTACGAGCCCCCAAGCCGGCTCCGCTCCTGGAGCAAGGCGGGCTCGTCAGGCCGCCGCCGACTCTGATCTGGATGGGGTTGGCGCCGGTGCTTGACAGCCCACTGTTGATGATGGCGTCTTCTGCTGGGGCGCGCGTAGTTAGTGTCCCTTTAGGATCTGTTCCCTGCGAGGAATCAAAAACGCGTCCTGTGGGGGCTTGTAAGGTGCCTGTGATCCTGTTTTGTTAATATAACCCTTATCGTAGAATTGTGTGAGTTGCTCATTCCGTCTTAGCTCAGTCCTCCCTTTCGAACCTCATGAGGGCTTGGTGCTCTGCGCCGACAGGTCCCAGTCCCAAGGCGGCTTCAGTCGTCGCTGGTATGCCAGGTCGCGATGCCGTAGTCAAGGCCAGGAGGTGAGCGACCCGGAGTCCGGTAAGAGCCCCTGAGTCACGATGCTCAGGAGGTCCCCTTTGGCGCCCAAGCAGCCGTCATTTGGTGAGAAAGGAGAGCGGCGTCGCTAACACGGGATAGCATTAGGTGTGGGGATGGTGCCACGGTAGCTGGCGCTTCCGGGTGATGACTTATCTCGAGAATCAGGGGCCGCTCTCTGGCGTGTCGCCGGGTCCGTGCATCGGCAGGCGCGAGGGTGCTTGGAGAGGTCCTCGTGTGTCTCTCCCCTCTCGCCTTTGTTCCCCTTTCTGCTCTACGTCCTCGGGTCCCGGCCCTCGAGCGAGTCTCAGTCGTCACTGGTATGCCAGTTCGCGATGCCGTGGACAAGGCCAGAGGGTGAGGGCTGGAGAGCCAGTAGGAGCCCTGAGTCGCGATGCTCAGGCACCCCCCCCTTTAACGTGCAAGCGGTTCACGCGGACAAGAGTGGAGGAGACACCGCAAGGGCCTCGCCTGACACAGCTCCTTTAAGAGATCCTGTAGACCCATCATAGAAAAGAAAACGAGGGGTTGCCATGACAATTGACAGTCAGCCGTTGGTTGCTTCCGAGGGGTAATGAGGCACTGAAGGCTTGACGAGGTGACGCTATGTGGGGCTGCCGCGGCCAGAGCTCAGCCATTCAGGTTTGTCGGCGTTGCAGAGACGGACCCATGCGCAAGCGTCGTGCTGTTTGGGAGAAGCTCCGTTAGTTGGAGTCAGCTGAGCAGGCAACTAGGTAAAACACATTAGCCGCGAAGGAGTGGATTCGTTCAAATAGATGTTGGGAAGGCGGACATCACTGGGTCAGGCCCGAGCGACTTGGGGATCATGCAGCCCGAGGGGCGCCCCAAATAAGCTAAGCTAGCAACATGAAATAAAAGGGATACATGTCGCAGGGACGGACCCACGCGGCCTGGGAATAATGCAGCCCTGGGGGGTGCTCCCAGCTGGAAGTGAAACTTGAAAGATGTCACCTGATGACGTTGAGGATGAAGGGGTGTTGGTGTAGCAGACTTGGTGGGCTGCGGAAGCCAATCCTCACGAGCCCCCAGGCCCGGGGGCCTCGGGAGGCTCCGGAGGTGCTGGCGGCTCCCCGCGGACCATCTCCATCTCCGCCAGGGCTGCGGAATGCCTGGCCTCTTGTGCCTCCATGATGCCCCTCATGAGGCGCTGGTACGTGGCAGCCGCGCTCGGCAAGCCGTAAGGCATGCGAACGTAGCTGTGGGGTGGACCTACACAGCGCCCCACTCGCGAGGGCCAGAGGCGCTCCAGAGAGGCGACTCAGTTGAGCCCTGGTATGTCGATGCAGACGCGCAGCCCACCATCCTTGCCTGGATGGGGAGCCACTGCTGGTAGACGGCGGCCGCCTTTCATGACTCTTGACTCTTGTAGCTCCTGAATGGCCTTGCTGACGAACTCCTGAGGGTCTGGCTCTCCTTGCCTTACTCCTTCTTGAGGGAAACGTGCTTCGAAACACGCCTCCATGTGGTGCCCAAGCGCCTCCCTCATGACCCTAGCCAGGTCGGTGGCCCTCCAGGGGAGAGCCCCCGAGCCCTGCCTGAGGAGGGCACTGGGTGTGCTTTCCTATGCGATGGAAGGAGGTTCCCCCTGGGCAGGCACGGGCCCAGAGGGGCCTACCTCCTGAGGAGCCGGGCCGGACGATGTCTTCTTCTTCTTGGGGGCGGTCTCGGGAAGCCTCCTGCTTCCGCGATTCGGGTCTTCTAGTGACGCGGCCTGAAAGGCTCGTTCTAGGGAACACACTGCATCCTTCTCTTCACAGGGCACCGTGATGACTCCGCCACTTCCTGGCATCTTGAGGACGTTGTAGCCGTGGTGAGTTATGGCCATGAACTTGGCTAGCGCTGGGTACCCGAGGATGGCGTTGTACGGCAGGCGAATGTGAGCAACGTCGAAGTCGATGAGCTCGGTGCGGTAGTTGTCGCGTGCCCCGAAGGTGACAGGGAGGCGGACCTGCCCGATCGGGACCGTGGAGCCGTCGGTGACTCCAGAGAAAGGCTTGGTTGGCTGAAGCTGGCTGTAGGGCACTTGGAGATTGTTGAATGTTTCCACGGATAGGACATTGAGCCCTGCCCCGCCATCGATGAGGGTCCTGGTGACCACCACATTGCTGATGATTGGGGAACAGAGCATCGGGAGGACTCCGGCTGTAGCCGCACACTTGAGCTGATTTGCCGAGCTGAACGTGATGGCGCACGCCAACCACCTGAGAGGGCGCGTGGCTTTGAGCTTGGGGAGGACTGCATTCACTTCGCGGGCAAACTGCTTGAAGATGCGTTGAGAGGCTGGGGCTTGAGCCCCGCCCAGGATGTAGGCGATTGCGCGCGGCTCCTGGAAGCCCCCAGCCTCCTCGTCCTGGTGGCGGTCCTCGTTTCTCCTTGGTTGCGGCGGCAGCGGAGGGAGGCCTGCGTTGCCTTGCGGGCGATCCTCGCGAGGCCGACCCCTCCAGTCTCCCTCGCGAGGCGGGTCTTGCCAGCGATCCTCGTGAGGTTGATCGCGCCACCCTTGGCGCGGGCCACGGTCTTCCCAGCGTCCTGCGTTCCTTCCTCCTCCTCGACCGTAGCCCCGGTCACTGCGGTCGGGGCGACGGCCGATCCTTCCTTCTCGCATGGGTCGGAGCTCTTGACATTCATTGGTGTTGTGGGCGTGGAGGTCGTGGTACACGCAGTACCGGCTGCCCTTGGAAGGCTCGGGCTGATCTCTGCCCCGCTTGGTGTCTGGTTCTGCCGCGAGCACGGCAGCCCCCTTGCGCTTCACATCCTTGGCCTTGGGCTTCTTCTCTTCCGGGTCCGCGGCAGGCAGCTCAAGGAGGGAGAGACGCCCTTCCTCAGCCCTGGCGCACTTGGTTGCCAAGTTGAACAGCTCCAAAGAAGTGCACAGGTCTTCATGCATCGCTAGCTCCTCCTTCATCTTGACATCGCGCACGCCGTCGGAGAAGGCTGAGATGATGGCCTCTTCAGTCACCCTGGGAATCTTGACGCGTGCGTTGTTGAAGCGCTGGATGTACTTCTGCAGGGTCTCCCCGGGTTGTTGCTTGATGCAGCGCATGTCGCTCACGGCGGGTGGCCGGTCGCGAGTACCTTGGAAGTTGGCGATGAAGCGGGTGCGCATCTCGTCCCAGGAGGAGATCGTGCCTGGAGCCAGGTTCAGGAGCCAGGTGCGGGCCCCGTCCTTGAGTGCCATGGGAAACCAGTTCGACATGGCCTTCTCGTCTCCGTTGGCAGCTTCGATGCCCAGCTCGTAGAGTTGGAGGAACTCCGCAGGGTCAGCCGTGCCGTCGTAGCGAGGAGGCAGGTCTGGCTTGAACTTGCCGGGCCACGCGACACTGCGTAGCTCGGCGGTGAAGGCACGGCAGCCTGTTGTGGCCACGGGAGGCCTTGGGTGATGGAGAGCTTTGTCTTGCATGTCCCCACGCGCCACAGCTGGGTCTTGACGTGCGGGAGCAGGAGCATGGTCGCGACGTGCTGGAGCAGGGAGCGCCCGGGCAGCTTCTTGCGGGCGAGGGACTTCCTGGTATCTCTGCTCTTGTTGCGCTGGCACCTGATGGAGCGGGTTCCGCCCAGGGGCCACGCGCCTTCGAGCCATGGTGCCTTCTTGAGGAGGAGGCGGCCGGGGCGCCGCCGGAGCTTCGTCACCCGCGCGGGGAGGGGTGCGGTGCAGCGGAACGGACGGCGTAGGAGAGCCCCCTGTGGCGCGGACGAGCTCGGCGACGCGGTCGAGCCATTCTTCGTAGACGTTGTCGACGGGGCGGTAGCGCAGGAGCTTGTTCGCCGCGATGAGCGCAGCTCGAGCCTCCATGGGTGCGCGGAGCGCGCGGGACGAAGAACCAGCCGGGGGGAGCGAGGGAGTTGCGGTGCGGCCGTCTTGCCGCACGGATGGATACTGAGACGATGCTTGCTACTTGTCCCCCGCCGGGCCAGTGGTGGCGTTGATGGCAGGTGACGGGGAGCGGTGAGGACGCCCGCCGACAGGAGCCATCTGGGCGACGCGGGAAGCGAGAGCGGCCCGGCGCTCGGCGCGAGCCCGGCGAGCATCAGACATGGGTGCGATGGTCGGAGGAGAACGGGGTGGTGGAAGACGAATTCCGGTGCACCCCTACCTGGCGCGCCAAATGTCAGATTTCGGGTTCCGGCAGACCCTTGAGGTTCGAACACTGGGGTGCGCGCGGAGATTTCGCTTCCTACCTACCTACACCCCTCCGCCTCGCTAAGATCTAAGCTATGGAAAGAACAACACAAGAGACACAGGGTTTATACTGGTTCGGGCCACCGTTGTGGTGTAATACCCTACTCCAGTTTGTGGTGTGGTGGATTGCCTCTTGGGCTGATGATGATGAATGATACAAGGAAGAATAGCCTCGTGAGGGTCTGTTCTTGGCTGGGGCGATGAACTGCTGGGAGGAGTTCAGCCACCCTTCTCTCTCTCTCTCTGATTGTCTTTCTCCGATTCAACCTCCTATCGAACCTCTCCTCTTCACCCCTCCGAACCCTTCTCTTCTGTGGATGGCTGGTCCTATTTATAGAGCCTCTGGTCCTCTTCCCAAATATCGAGCGGGAAGGGAGCCAACAATGGCGGGCTAATTTGAAGGGGGACAACTAGTACTCGCTACCCTGACAAAAGTAGTCTTCGCCTGCACAAAGCTCTAGTGGTGACGCCGTCCAGGGCTCCACGATGACCTTCGTCTTGCAGTCTTCCTGGTCCTGGTCTCGTTGCACCGAAATGGCAACCTTTGCCTGATGCCTCAGTACTCCGCAGCTGCGCTTGCCCCCTTTGCACCAAAGAGGAAAGGAGGACATTGCGCGGGCTGGCACATGCCTGGCGCCCTTGGTCGTCATGGCTTGCGTCACGGGCACCTCGTGAGGTACCCCGCCTTGATCTCTCTGCCTCCTCGCGAGCCAGCCTGATGAGGCCGTGCCTGAGGAAGCTCCGTGTCATCCGCCCCGCGAGGCTTGGCCCCTCGCGAGGGTCTTGGGTCTGTGTTGATGAAGATGGGCCGTGCTGGGCCCCCCCTTGAGCCACACCGCAGGCCGCAGGCAGGCAAGTCTGGGGACCCCCGTTCCCAGAACACCGACAAAGAGGGCTGGCTGTTGGCACTCAGCCAGTCCAGCATCTACCAGCAGAGCCTGCGCCAATACTACAACCAGAAGGTCAAGCCGAGATCTTTTCAAGGAGACCTTGTGCTCCGGCTGATCCAGCGAACAACCGGCCAGCACAAGCTCTCAGCACCTTGGGAAGGCCCTTTTATCATCAGCAAAGTGTTGGGCAACGACTCCTACTACCTGATCGATGCTCAGAAGCCCCGAGCACGCAAGAGGGACGACTCCGGCAAAGAGACGGAGCGGCCATGGAATGCAAATCTCCTCCGAAGATTCTACAGTTAATGCAGTATGTGCCACGCTACCTTTCGTATTATAGTACGAAGACTTCGGGCCCCCCGAGAAGAGCTCGGGACTGCCCTCTTTTATCTATATGATAAGGATTATGCCTATGAGTATGTTATTCTTTTTTATGCCGCTTGGCACCGGGTTTGACTAGTCGGCTCAGGGACTTGTCATCTTGTACTATGAAATGCTTCCTGCAGCCGGAGAAGTAATGTGCGGCACTTAAGCCGTCTCCTGTTAGAAGCCGCAGCTCGCAGAGCAACTGTCTGGTGGGCAGGAGTAAGGTAGAATGGGTGTCCACATGAAAAATGGCTAAGGACTCAAAGCATGTACATAGTTTAAGCCGGCTTCCAGCTTTTTATAACCGACTCTTGAGCAGTCGGCTCGCCATTTTCTAATTAACTTGCTAAAAAAACTCTAAACGGCTAAGTACTTGCCTTCCCAAAGAAGCTAAGTACTTGATCCAGCAACAGTCCACAGAGCGGCTGTCCGACTGGCAAGACGGCAACCAAGGGAAGGCGGCAAAGGAAAAAGCCAAAGAGCAATAGGCAAGAAGAGATAGAACACGGAGAAATATTTACATAGAAAAGGCCCTCGGCCGAATCTTCAAAACAGAAGTTCAAGATACACCCCGCGGGTGGAATTGTGCAAATTAACAAGTTCGTCGAGACTATTAAGCAGATAAAAGAAAACATGAAGTGGCAGCCTAGGAAACTACAGACGGATTCGGAGGACCGGAGGGGTCGTCCGTGCCAGTTGCCGGAGCGGCCGGCTGGTTGGTCTCCGCTTGGTCGCCTCTGGCAGCAGCTAGCTCGGTTGGGCGTGGCTCATTGCTAGAGGCGCAGTTGAGCTGGGGCTGGCCGTCTGCTCCGACCTCTGGCGCCTCCTCCTTGTCTCCTTCCTCCGCCTCGCCTTCTTCCTCGCCACTGGAGTCAATCACCTCCGCCGAGTCCTCACCGTCGTCCAGGTTTAGCCCGAACCACTCCGGCAGCGCCTCCTCGCCGTTCTCATCCCGCTCTGGGACGAAGACGCTGGTGTCGGTGTATCTGGCGATAGACGCCGCGCGCTTGACGAGATCGTCTTCCACAACCGCCAACTCCGCCTGATCTTCTAGCCGGAACGTGGCTAGATGGGCTAGACTTAGCCCAGGATACCACGCCTTGACGAACTCTAAGGCCCAGCGCGCTCCAGCCCGGGCCGAAGAGCCCTTCTAGGCCTCAAGGCGGTGAGCCGCTACCCCCAGCCAGTCGGCAGTCCGACTGGGGTGCGCGGTGCCTGCATATCCGGCCACAGGGCAGCAATCGCCAGGGCGCCAACACGTTGAAGCCGACGCAGCATCCGGTGGGCCGGCCGAAGGCGGGCCTCGATGCTCAGGATCTGCTCGCCAAGAGTTCGGGGGGCATTGGCGACGATCTGTGCGCCATCCACCCTCTGCCCTTCACGATCAACCTCGATGGCTTGGTTGGCGGCGTCCGAGTGGCCAGGAAAGAAGTCTGCCAGGATAGGAAGGCAGAGAGCCAAATTAGAAGATTAGAGGCCGGCTCGAACAACAGCCGGCAGCTAAAAGAAGGAAAGTGAGGAGAGGCTCACCGTCGACAAGATCCTTGATCTCAACGAAGCCGGAGGACAGCATCGCCTCCTTGTCGGTCCGGGAGGAGCGCTCGGACGCGAATTCGGCAAGGAGGGCGGCCTCCTTGTCCTCCGCCTCTTTCTGGGCCTTCTTTAGCAGCTCCTTCTGCTCCGCCAGCTGCGCGGCCAGCCGGTCGCGCTCCTCAGCCAGCTGGCCGCACTCCTCCTCCTTGGCACGTAGGGCAGTGTTGGATTCGCCCAACTGCTGCTGCAGGGTGGCGTTGGCTTCTGCAGAAGAAGAAGAAAAAGGTGTCAGTCGTCAACAAGGAAGAAAGGTCGCGGGGAGATCCGGCCCGACTGCTCAGTAGTCGGCCCGAATCTCGGGGACTACAGCCCGCAGGTGCGCCAGCGCGCCCCCGCAGAGAAGGAAGAGGACTCACCCCGGCTTTCAGACAAGTCGGCGGTCCGCTTGGCCAGCTCCTCAACGTTGGCGTTGAAGGTGGTCATGCGAAGATTGTGGTAATCCCGTGACAAATTTCAAACAAACATTAGTGCTTGGAACTCGCCGATTAGAGTTCCAAGCCGCCTGCTCAGTAGTCGGCCCGAAACTCGGGGACTACACCCAGTGGGTGCGCTGGCACGCCCCCACAAAGAAGAAGAAGAAACAGAAACAAAGAAGGAGGACACGTACCCGGATGGCTGCCCGCGATGCCAGATACGCCTTGGTGCAGTCCTTGATGGCGTCGCCCTCGGCTTGGAGCTTGGCTTGGACGTACAAAAGCGCCCAATTCAACGGGCCCATCCCGCCTCCCCGCACCCACCCAGTGGGCATGGCGCTCGTCGCTTCGGTGTCCGGGATCATGGAGCTCGCGGCGCTGGTCTCCAGAGGGCGCGGCGCCGAGGCCGCCTTCGTGAGACGGCGCCGCGTCGGCGTGCCGACCTCGAGAGCCAGGCCCGTCGCCACTACATCTTCAGTTGGCGGCACTAGCGGGTCCGCCGGCTGCCCGCCTGGCGCGCTCCCGGACGGCGGCGGTGGTGGCACGATTATGCCTGGCGTGGCGATGTCATCGCCGGCCCTCTCCATGATCGGGTTCTCGTCGCCAACTTCCCCAGTCTGCGCCGTGAACTCCGGTAGTGGCGGCGCAGAGTTCAGAGGGACGACGAACACCGTTGACTGGAGGTGTGCGGCTTCTTCAGCACGCTTCTTCTCCGTGGCGGCGGCCTCGGCATCCGCCAGCTTCTTCAGGGCGGCGGCTTCCGCCTTGTCAGCTTCCGCCTTCTTCAGGCGGGCGGCTTCCTGCTCCTCGCGCGCCTCCCGCGCGTTCCGCTCCATCGCCTCCCGGAGGTCGGCGGCCGGATCAATCCACCGGGTGGTGGAGGAGGTCTCCGCCGACTTCATGACGGAGCCGGCGGCCGACTTCTCGAGAGAGAGTGGGGCCCTAAAGTCAAGAATGTAAAAGCAAAGGAATTTCAGATGGAGTCGACGAAGAAAAAGTGAAGGCACAAACGAAGGTAGCACTTACGCAGAAACCAACTGCAGCGTCTTCACCACCTTGCGGAAGCAGTTGGCCTTTGTGGCCGCTTCGTCCCGCTTGGTCGCCGCGGCTGAGCCCTTGGGCTTCTTTGGCCGGCTGCCGAACAGGCTCGACCCGGCCCTGCACTTCTTAGCACCGCCATGGGTGTCCGGCGCAGCAGACGAGCTCGTGCCCGGCTGGCCGGCTCCTGGCTGATGGCGTGGGGCGACTTCCTCGTCATCGTCAGCCCAGTCCTCGAGACTGGCCCCAAGTCTCGGGCCACCAAGTCCGCCGCCTCCTCCATCGGCGTCATCCTCCAGGGCCGCTGCCCCCAAGTCGGGGTCGTCAACATCGCTCTCCGCCCGGTTGAGGAGGAATTCGCGGTCCGGCCCCACGGTGCCGGCTGCTGGCTGGAGGAGGGGGTTCTGACCAAAGCCGACTGGTCAGATCGGACAAGATGGACTCAGCAACGAAGAAGTCAAAGAGAAAGAGAAAAGGAAACAACTCACCAGAGGTGGAGGGTTGGCACGTGAATACGGCTCCTTGCCGAACTGCCACACTTCTTTGAGGTTGCAGTTCGCAAGATAATTCACCATATAAGCTACCTCCTCGTGAGGCATCTCCTTGGTGCACATCCGACTCGGGTCCTGATGCCCGCTCATCTGGCAAATCATGTGGGGGCGACCTTGGAGTGGGAGCACTCGGCGCGCCATGAAGGCGGCCAGCAAATCCGGCCTGGTCAGGCCCTCCGACTGTGTCAGCACTCGGAGTCGCGCGACGGCGCCGGCTCCTGCGGGCGTCAGCGTCCTGGCCCGATACGACCAGTTGGGCTGCCTCCCAGCCAGTGGGCCGGCTACATAGGCCGGCAGATTGACCCAGTCGCCCTCCGCGGAGACGCTCTTCACATAGAAGTACGACCGCTGCCACATCTTCACCGACTTTATCAGCTTGATGGAGGGAAACGGGTTGTCGGCCCCCGACCTCCGCACGGCGATGAACGCGCCACACTGAGCCGGCACGCCCACGGCTTGGGTGCCGAGCTTGGAGTAGAAGAACTCCCCCCAGAGCTCGATGGTGGGGAGAACACCGATGAAGCCTTCGCACAGGGCGACAAAGGCGGACAGTAGCACCACCGTGTTGGGGGTGAGGTGGTGCGGCTGGAGACCATAGAATTCAAGAAAAGAGAGGAAGAAGCTGCTCGCCGGTAGGCCAAGGCCGCGTAGGCAGTGCGAGCGGAAGACGACCCGCTCGTCCTCCTGCGGCGCTGGCGAGATTCCCCCCTCGGCGCGAGACGAACCTGCACGAGGTCCTCGCCGAGAAGTCGACGCGTCTTGCGGAGGAAATCGACGTGATCATCGTGGACCTCCGAACCGTCCCAGGTGCCGGAGTGCACCGCAGGGGGCGTGGCGGTGGAGGAAGAGCTCATTGTGAGCGGACCACCACAGCACTCGACGTAGCTTGAGGCGCAGCGGCGAGAAGAAGAAGAGGAAGCAATGAGGAGGTGGGGCGCGTGTGCTCTGCCGCTCCCCCTCCTCCCCCTACTTATAGACTCATGGGCTGCGAAGCCGAGGGGCGGTTGTGGGATCTACTGCACCCACTACCCCACGCCCCCATGTTTATCGCGCAAAGTTACCGCGCGCAGTAACTCCGCGGGAACCTCAACCGTCCACCCCGGCCGCAGCGGATCCGCTCACGTGCCGAGGCGCGGTAGTGGCGGGCCCCGCCTGTAGGCATGTCCTGTCACGCATGTGGGTGGGCAGACTGGCCCGTCCTCTTGTTGCCACGTGACGGGCCCGAAACGGGCGGTGGCTTGGAAGCTTAGCTGGTACGCCAATGGGATCCCGCCGAGGGGTTCGAAAATTTTGGACGAGTCAAATTGGGCGAGTGCGACTCCTACCAGTCGGTCCGGCAGAACTCGAACGAGGTTTTCACCTCAAGCACTCGGAGAAAGAAACTGCTGAGGCTCCTCGGCTGATCATCCGCAACGCCTCATCAGCTTCGGGGACTACTGTCGAAGTAATGGGCCACGGGTAGGCTAACCCGGGGCCCAGAACCCTTTCAAGACATGGGGGCTAACTGCGCCCCTCAAGACTCCAGATGAAGAGCTGCCTTCTGGAGGCCGGCTGAAGGAACAGTCGACTGCCCGCATGTGGCTGAGTCCTGGAGGCGAGGTCAAGACCGGCCGACTCCCGCCTGGTGGCTTCTAGAGAAGCCGGCCACGGGGAGTCGGCCCACGGCACCAACAAAGCCCATGCCCTCATTTTGGGGGATGGGATGGGGAGTGGCAATAGTGAAGCCCACTCCCTCGCCTTTTCAGGGGATGGCTAGGCTACAGTGTGCCGTACCAACGGAGATCTCCGTATGGCGCGGCACTGTTGCCATGCCATCCCTGACATCAGCAACAGTGGGCGGAATCCAGCACCCACAACGGCCTCACAGTACAGTCCACGGATGCTGGGCCCTACTAGTCAGCGAGAGTCCAGAAGATGGCAAGAGCGCCACCAGTCGGACCCGTAGGGAGCCGGCCCCCGGGAATCGGTCTGCCCCTCCCACGGGTCCCCCGTGCCATTAACCAGACGAGACAGGGAGTGGCTACAGTGATCACCCGCCAGGCGGCGAGGCTGTAGCCACGACCCCGTGACCAAGCCTGCGTCATTAGAAGCACGGCTACAGTAATCAGCAGCCGGCAAGACCCGCAAGCGGCGGGTACGGCCTGTTGGCTCCGTACCGGACCAGTCGGCGGGCCCCAGCAGTCAGCAGGAAAGCCGGCAGGCAAAGAGACTGACGACTGGGCCCTGCGCCCAGACGGTTTACCATTGTACCCCTGGGGGTAGGCCTATATAAACCCCCCAGGGCACCCATGCAAAGGGTTCTGACCCATTAGACCTAGACCAGATCATAGAGGAAGGAGGGAGCTAGCCCTGCCTTCTCCTACTTCCAGCATACAGCTCGAGGAGCGCTCTTGTACTCACTTTGCCTTAGTGATCATGCGGAGACCCCGCAGAGCAGGACTAGGGGTGTTATCTCCTAGGAGAGCTCCGAACCTGGGTAAAGTACGTCGGCGTTCGTGTCTACGCCTCATCCCGCTTCCGGGCACCGGCGACGTTCTACACGCTCCCACCATGATAAGCCATCCATTGGCATATGTCGCACCCAACCCCCGACAGAGATAACATGAGTATAACCATGCATGGCACTTCTATATTTTCAAACCCAGTATACATTTCCCTGTATTTTCCTCTCAGTTCCAACAGGGACATATCAATGTTGTTTCTTGTATTATCCTACTCATACTCTGAACAATGCTGATCTTACATTAACAATGCTTGTCCTTTTTGATATGATGCAGCGTCCCTACAGTTATTTCCCTTTGTAATCACACCACCTTTGCCAAAAACAAGGAAGCACAACTAGTTCCTCGCTCGATCAGACGACGGCAAAAGACTGATGATCATTCCCACATGTGCACCGGAAAAGTTATATTGCAAAAACCCCACTGTGTACAAGCACCGTGAAATACGTGAGTATCCAAACAGTGGTTGTTACGTCTATGAGCAGGATACCAGCTTGTTGGGACCTTCTGGATTTTTTAGTTGGAGGTGGGTAAACAGCCTTGGTTCACACTCTCTGTTTCTCAGACTGAATTATCCGATTAACCAGGAGATCACCGTTGGCAAGGACCTTGATGGCAGAGAGGCTTTGTTTGCTATGGAAAACTGTGTCTCCACGGCGAGCCCTAGGAGTTCGGGAGCAAACTCCCCTGATTGTCAACGATACAGCCCGCAGCCAAAAGAAGGTGAGAATGACAAAGGCATCTGGATTAACTTTGATCCTTAGATGTGTCGAGTATGACATGCAGTGATGTGGTTCAAGCCTTTAGGTTGATAGGTAATTGGGCTGTTGCGTCAAAAGGGTGGAGTACTAGTGTCTCCGGATCACTGGTTGCTGAAGCAGGGCTGCAAATTATGATGGTGTTGGATCATCCCTCTTCGAATGACTTGTTGTCTTTGCTGCTTGTTCTGGATGGGTAGTTCTCTCTTTTGTTATGCATATTCCTTGTCATTTGGTCGTCCTCGTCAATGTCACTCTTACTATCTATTTTGAATGTCATTCTTGTCTAGATCACAAGAGTCTGAGCGTTGCAGAAGGGTGCGTCTTGGTGGTGTAGCAAGACTTCTTATGAACTATCATGTCTTGCTATTTATGTCAGCAGTAGTCACTAGTCAGTGTTTTGATGTTGTATATATCGTTGTTTCGAACTGTTTATTATCTCGAACTCCTGGTGGGATAAATGAGGGCAACACCATTCTCCAGTATTCAGAGTATATCTCCTTTTTCAAGTTATAATTTGAGCTTTGTGTCTTTTCGATGATGTACACTTTTTTGGGCCAGTGAGGTGTCGTTGAATATGGGCCGAGTAGTAACGCAATGCCAAACAGGTCAATTATGACTCCCAGTCCGAGCTCTCAAAAGATCCTAAAAAATGGTCGGGCTCTCAAAAAAAAGAATAAGGACTCTTAGGCCAACATGTGGGTGCCACCGGTGTTTTCGTGCGCTTGCGCGCTGAGGGCATATTGGCGCGTGTTCGAAATTCATGCTACCTTTTCATCCCCAATCTCCCACCCCTCCCCCACCTCTGGAATCTCCAGTTCCCCCAAATCCCCCTCCTGTACTCCCTATACTCAAGCGCACTATCATGTCGCTGGTCAACGCGGATCTCCAGCTGAGGTCTGTCCTGCCTTCGAGCGATGTGTGTTGTCCCTCAACAGTGCCATGGCGTCGCTTGATGACCAGTTTGCCGGTAAAGTGCTGATGGTAACCATCAACGGCGACCGGCCTCCCGTCTCGCTGGACGACCTTGTCAAAGCTCTTGGCATTGTGCATGGCATCAAAATAAGTGACTTGCTCATCAAAGTCTGTCCGCCACCGGCTGATTTCTTCGTCAGGTTCCGGACAACTTTTGACAGCAGGATGGGGCTTGGTGCCCTCTGATCTTGAGTTTTAAACAAAGCTTACCTTCCACAGCATGCCTCAATGTGCTTGGAACAGCGAGTCCATGAATGAGCTTATCAACGACCTTGGAGGTGAGCTCTTAAGTATGTTTGTTCCTCCAGACAGCTGGGCTCTGATGGTTATGGCATGGATGAAGAAGCCGTCCACCATACCAAGGGTGATTGGTGTTGAGATACCGGTGTAGGAACCGGGGTTGTACTATTCGTCACCACCATGGCCGCCGTGGACCACGTTAGGGATGTACCTATGTCGAGTGTTCGTGCATGTCGAAGAAGTGGTCAATCCATCAATCGAAGTCATGCCGCCGCCGCTGGTGCCAGGGTCCGTCGACGACGTCCATTACAGGAGTCAACATCAGACTCCCCCCATGTTGCTCGGAACGACGGATCACACAGGGCCTACTCCATCACGTGGCAGAGGCTACTGCTTCTTTGGGAGAAGAGGCAGGGCTGGCTGCCTGGATGTGCTCTAATTTGAGGTAACAACTGAATCTTGTCACATACTAGTTAAATCTGAGCTATGGGTGTGAAGCACTGATGTGCCAGTACATTTGATTGTGACATGTTCTATTTTTGTACCTGAACTTTTTTTAGAAAGGGTTGTACGTCAACTTAATATGCTAGCAGAACTTATTGTGTTGTCTATCTGTTTTCTTTGCACAACATTCAAGATATTCCCCCATCATTGATAAAGACGATGAACCGTTATGTATGAGTTCGTTGCTTTCAACATAGCCCTACCTGTAGCGATCCACTGCTTCCACCCTGATTGTGCCGCCTGCGTGAAATTTTTGTATGCAAGTTCAGTGTGCTATGATGTTCTATATGATTGTGTCAACTATATAAGTTTTTACTGAGCATGAACAATGCATATGGCTGAAAGATGTATTTTCGAGCATCAACCGATGGGTCTCTCTCTCTCTCTCACACACACACACACACGCACACACGCACAAGTGGGACCCGTTGAATTATTTCTTCGCTCGTGACAGCTTTTAATTAGGTTCCACTGTACTCTAACTTTTTTCTTAAGTTATTAATTGAGCTCGGTGACTTCAAAAAGTTCTACAGAAGCCTTGTTTGGGCCTTTTCGGCGTCGATGAATGTGGGCTGAGTAGCCATGTAAAGTTGTATTGTACTACACATGCCTTTTTTTTAAACATCAGCAATGCAACTGGGCCGACAGTTGTACACAATATCCAGGTCAACTTGTTATTCTCCACCCCGCTGGGCTTCCAATCTTTCCTAGGAGGGTTTCATTAGGCTTAACAATAAAATGGGCTTTAAGAAATAATAAATGGGATGTAATTATAAAACTGAGCAGTAACTATCTAAAAAAGCACCAAACATGTAATTAGTTTTTTAAATATTTTTTTGAATTTTTTGAATTTTAATTTCATTACTTGTTGCACGTGCAATATTTCATTGGATTTTTATGTAATACAAATTTATTTTGAAATTATATTTAATCTGACTAGAAATTTTGGGATAAAATATTTTGGATCCCATCAAAATGTGGGAAATTTTATTGAATTCTGTGTTGAGCGGCTGGTTGAAATTATTAATTTGTCCCAGCTAGAAAATGGGTTGTACTTTTAACAAACTGTAAATGTGCTGTCGTAAATTCCATTATAATTCAAAAACATGTTGTACATTCTTACAAATCGCAAATGGGCTATATGTTCTCTGCCACACACTTGTGGGCCTACTAAGTTGATGTGTACGCAAGGCTTTGTCAACTTATAGTCAACACACGATTCTAGCAACAGTGGTTGTTGGATGTCCATCCAACGCATGTCATGCTTCTTCTTGAATCTCGGATATTCTTGCTTCAGCCGCCCAAAAATGATTCCTCCCCCTGACATCTGGGGCGCACCATTTTGGAGGCTGACTTGTGGGCCTACTAAGTTGACGCGTACCAAGGGCTTTGTCAACTTAGTCAATATAAACGATTCTAGCTGCAGTGACTGTACGATGTCCATCCCACGACCGTTGTGCTTCTTCAACCTCTGGTCTTCTTGCTCCAGCCGCCCAAACCAGCGCGGACCGTGCCTCCTGCTCCTGCCTCCCGTGTCCGGCTATGCTGCCACCGCTGGCCATGCCATCCCTCTGTACTCACCCACACCTCCTGTTATTCTCCGGTGACGGCAGCCTCACACCGCAGCCAAAGCAGTCAACCCATGTACTCCCCTCCGCATGGGCATCCACTACCGCATCTTCCCCGGCTCCACGTCATTCCCTTCCTGGGCCTCGCCATCGTCCACCGCCTTGATGCTCTCGGCGCGGCGTGGTAAACGTGGTCAATGAAGCACAACCATCGAAAGAGGACTTTAGGCAGTGAGGCTGACAGTTGGACCCACCAGCTACTTCTTCGAACACAAGGAAGTGCGTCCTTATTACTCGCAAAATAACAACAATTCCTCCCCCTAACAGCTAGGACTGACCAGTTGTATCTTCGCACGCAAGGAAGTGCGTCCTTATCCTCCCTGACCGCTGGGACCCACCCGGTCAAAGCGTATGTAATGTTGTCTGTCTGGTCGAGAATGTGTACGTACATATTGGTCGATCGGTCTCTCTGCAAGTATGAACCATCGCCGAGTAAATAGCAGCATGTGTCGTTCTAGAGCACCTGACATAACAGTTCACGCAGTCCCATCTAAGTCCTGTATACGTACGTACAGCCAGAGGGCAAAAACTATGGCCACGTACGTACATACGGGCGGGGTCACGAGCGCGTATTCGTGCATATATACGGACGACCAGCGCTTGTGTAAATGGAGAGACAATGGGTGGAAACAATGGCATCATGTTCATCGGGCAATGAATCAGCTGGGTCGGAACGGAGAAATAGTGTCATGTTCATCGGGAGGCAACCGAGAGGGTCAGAATGTGTCCTGTTCAACGGGAGCCAACTGGCTTGGACGGAACAGCCGAAACGGGGTCTGGCGCACCACAGAAAGGAGGAAACGGTCTTCTGTTCGACTGACCACGGTCGAACGAGATCCTGTTCATCGGGAGGGTCTGGTGTACCGCAAAATGGAGGAAACGGACTTGTGTTCGAGTGCCCACGATCGAAACGGGGTCCTGTTGATCGGGAGGGGTGTGGCGTACCGCAGAACAGAGGAAACAGACTTGTGTTGGAGCACTAGGTCGAAACGGGGGTCCTGTTCATCAGGAGGGGTGTGGCGTACCGCAAAACGGGACTCCACGGGCTACTGTTCATCTCTACCGTCGACCTCGTCTAGCCTCCACAGGCTACTATTCATCCATGGCTACTGTTGATCCAGCCTCCACCAGCTGTTGCTCATCCAACCTCCACGTGGTCCTATTCATCCACCCCCAACCCGCTGGGCCGCGGTGGCCTCCTCGGCGTCCTGTTCATCCAGCGGCAACGGCCTACTACCACGGGGTCCTGTTCATCCAACCCCTACCAGGAACTGTACGTCCACAGCCAACCAACCGTCTCGACTCGTTCTACGTACCGCGCGCACGGTAGCAACAATCATTGTTCATTGAGAGGCAACCCAACACCGGCTGGCTACATCTCGCACAGGGGCTCGATCGGCTTTAGTAAGCAGCAGAAGTGATCGATCGCTCGGGTTCAGTTAGCAGTAGCAGTGAAGAAATTGCTCGGGTTCAGTCAGCAGCGAATGAATCGCTCGGGTTCAGTTAACAGCCAAGGGATCGATCGCTCGGGTTTAGTAAAGTGCGATCGCTCGGGTTCAGTTAGCCAACTCCTCACACACATGCGTGTACGCGAGAGAAATGCGCAAACCACAGTGCATCGCTCAGCCCCGACGACCCACCGTAACCGGGAACTCCCCAATATTTTCCTCGCCCTCGCTTCTACCACAGTTTTTTCCATCATGGACGACGCAAAGAATGTCATGCAGCTGCGTCTCCGACCCTCCCAGGACGAAAAGACCATTTTTTGTCATGATTTTTTGTCATAGAAGTAGAAGCCCACCACATCTATGATGATACCGGGTTTTGTCACAATTATCGTCATAGAAGTGTCATAAGCATGACAGAAAAAAATTCGTTCGACCCAAAATGTCACAGATGTATCCTTTTTGTAGTGATACCTCTCGATCCTGGCATTCTTCTCAAGGATAAACTTCGACTCCTGGAACATCTCATATGCTTCATGAAGTTCAAAACGCCTTTGAAGTCCTGGCTCTAAGCCATACATCATGGTGCACTGAACTATTGAGTAGTCATCAACATGCGACTGCTAGGCGTTCACAACGTCCACAGACGCTGGAGGGGGTGGCGTACCAAGCGGTGCATCAAGGACATAAGCCTTTTCGGCAACCGTGAGGATAATCCTCATATTACAGGCCTAGTCCACAAAGTTACTTCCATCATCTTTCAGCTTAGCTTTCTCTAGGAACGCATTAAAATTCAGGGGAGCTACTGTGCGTGCCAATGATCTACAACATAAATTTGCAAAGATAACTTAGACTACTATTCATGATAAATGATTTCAATTAATCACATTACCTAAGAACTCCCACTCAAATCAACATCCCTCCGGTTGTCCGAGTGTAACACGATCCAAATTCACCAACCCAAGTCTGATCATCATGTGAGATGAGGTGGTTTCAATGGTGAACATCTCCATGTTGATCATATCAACTATATGACTCGTGTTCAACCTTTCGGTCTCTTGTGTTCCGAGGCCATGTCTGTACATGCTAGGCTCGTCAAGTTTAACCCAAGTGTTCCGCATGTGCAACACTGGCTTGCACCCATTGTATGTGAACGTAGAGTCTATCACACCCGATTATCGTGTGGTGCTTCGAAACGATGAACTTTTGCAATGGTGCACACTTGGGGAGAACACAATTTTATCTTGAAATTTCAGTGAGGGATCACCTTATAATGATACCGTCGTCCTAAGCAAAATAAGATGCATAAAAGGGATTAATATAACATGCAAATCATAAGTAACATGATATGGCCATCAACTCGTGCTGTTGATCTCCATCTCCAAAGCACCGGCATGACACCATGATCTCCATCATCGTGTTTCCATCAGGGTTTTCACACCAACCATGCTTCTACTACTATAGCTACCACTTAGTCATAAAGTAAAGCATTACATAGCGCTTAATGATTGACACGCAGGTCATACAATAATTAAAGACAACCCTATGGCTCATGTCGGTTGTCGTATGCATCGACATACAAGTCGATATAAACTATTACAAACATGATCATCTCATACATCAAATATATTTCATCATGTCTTTGGCCATATCAGATCAGAACATGCCCTGCAAAAACAAGTTAGACGTCCTCTAATTATTGTTGCATGTTTTACGTGTCTGCTATGGGTATCTAGCAAGAACGATTCTTACCTACGCAAAGCCACAACGGTGATATGCAAGTTGATATTTAACCTTCTATAAGGACAGCCTTTGTCGAATCCGATTCAACTAAGGTGGGAGAGACAGACACCCGCCAGCCATCTTTATGCAACAAAGTCACATGTCTGTCGATGGAACCGGTCTCATGTAAGTGGACATGTAATGTTGGTCCGGGCCGCTTCATCCCACAATACCGCTGAATCAAGAAAAGACCAAGGAAGGAAGCAAATTGAATATCAACACCCACAAACTCCTTTGTGTTCTACTCGTGATGTCATCTACGCATAGAGCCAGCTCTGATACCATTGTTGGGGAACATTGCATGGGAAACAAAAAATTCCCTACGCTCACCAAGATCAATCTAGGAGATGACCATATACGAGAGGAGTGTTGGGTTCTACGGTAGGGTGCGTCGACTATAAATTAAAATTTTCCTATGCGCAGAACAACCAAGAACATGCTAATGGAGATGGATCAAAGTTCATTATCACTAGACGCGCAGTGTCGTGCAGCGGAAGAAGAGTTGGTGCAGCGCGTCCACGTGGATCGTCTCCTCCTTGTCCGATCTCCCTCGAACAGCCGATCGCCGGTTCCCACATACAGGTTCACCAGAGCGGCGCAAGTGCACCACCTCTAACGGTATCCGCGCGTGCAGGAGGAATGTCGTGTGCCGCACTGCTAGGTCTGATCACACAACTGGTGGCGAGTGGAGGTGTCTATTCACAACACATGCAAACCCTAGTGACAGCTCCAAAGCGATCAATCAAATCAGTGTAACGCACCCCACTTTATATAGGTGTCCGTCGCGGGCTCAACACTTGGGCCTCGCACGGACTCTAAAGCCCATAACTCTACTCGGCCACAATCCGAATACAGCTTGGATCACATCCGACCAGTGTCCTCAGATCCGACCTTGTAGGTTCCTTCCTGAGGGAGTCCTGGATTAGGGGGTGTTCAGATAGCCGGACTATACCTTCAGACAGACTCCTGGACTATGAAGATACAAGATTGAAGACTCCGTCCCGTGTACGGAAGGGACTTTCCTTGGCGTGGAAGGCAAGCTAGGCGATACAGATATGAAGATATCCTACCATTGTAACCGACACTGTGTAACCCTAACCCTCTCTGGTGTCTATATAAACCGGAGGGTCTTAGTCCGTAGGACAACGTACACATCAACAATCATACCATAGGCTAGCTTCTAGGGTTTAGCCTCCTCGATCTCGTGGTAGATGTACTCTTGTACTACCCATATCATCAATATTAATCAAGCAGGACGTAGGGTTTTACCTCCATCGAGAGGGCCCGAACCTGGGTAAAACTTCGTGTCCCTTGCCTCCTGTTACCATCCGGCCTAGACGCACAGTTCGGGACCCCCTACCCGAGATCCACCGGTTTTGACACCGACATTGGTGCTTTCATTGAGAGTTCCTCTGTGTTGTCGCCATCAGGCTCGATGGCTCCTATGATCATCAATAGCGATGCAGTCCAGGGTGAGACCTTCCTCCTCGGACAGATCTTCGTCTTCGGTGGCTTTGCACTGCGGGCCAATTCGCTTGGCCGTCTGGAGCAGCTCGAAAGCTACGCCCTCGGCCGTCAGGTCAGATTTGGAAGTTTAAAGTACACGGCTAACATCCGCGGGGACTTGACCTTCGACGGATTTGAGCCACTGCCGAGCGCGCCGCACTGTCACGACGAGCATAATTTAGCTCTGCCGCCGAACAGTGCCCTGGAGGCCGCACCCACGTCAGCTCCGACCCTTAATTCGGAGCCAACTGCGCCGATCGAGGATGGGCGGCTGGACGCCACCTCGGGGGCTGCGACCCCAACGGCGATTGAGCCGAACACCAGCCCCGTACTCTGCGAGACTCGTGACTCCAAGGAGCCGGACTCCTCTCCGGACTCCGAACCCTCCGCGCCCCTGCCGATCAAATCCGATTGGGCGCCAATCATGGAGTTCACTGCCGCGGACATCTTTCAGCACTCGCCTCTCGGCGATATCCTGAAGTCTCTCTCTTTATTAGGAGAGCCCTGGCCAGACTACGGTCAGCAAGGTTAGGGTACGGACGATGAAGAAATTCAAAGCCCACCCACCACCCACTTTGTAGCCACTGTCGACGACTTAACCGACATGCTCGACCTCGACTCCAAAGACATCGACGGTATGGACGCCGATGAAGGAAACGATGAAGAACCAGCGCCTATTGGGCCCTGGAATGCCACCTCGTCACATGACGTATACATGGTGGACGCACCAAAAGATGACGACGAGGAGCGGAAGGACGCACCAAAGGCTTGTTCCCTCGAAAAGCAGTCAAAGCGGTGACGCAAGCGCCGCCCCAAATCCCGCCCCGACAGAAATAGCGATCACACAGACCCAGCGCTGGAGCAGGGCGAACCGCTGCCGGACAACGGCAATCCGGATAATCAAACCGAACAAACAAATCCTATCAAGGATCATGGTCCGGATGACATAATGCCGGACAGGCACCCGGAGCAGCAGACTGCCCGTAAAAGGCTCGTTGCCACCGCGAGGAGTCTGAGAAAGCAGAAGCAAAGGCTCAAGGCCGCGCAAGACACACTCCAAATCAGATGGAGTAAAATACTCAACACAGCAGCAAGGTACAGCGACAATCGCCCCTACAAGAGCTACCCAAAGCGGAAGCTGCTACCCGAATTCGATGAGGAGGCCTCAGACCCCCCACAACCAAATATCAAAGCAGCCACCTGGTCGGATGGACGACCGCTCTACCAACACAGAGCGGCATACAATGCCGCTCACCATACAACACGCAACCAATGCGAGGGCTCGCACCCAAAGAACGATGCAACAAGATCCATCTATGGACCACGCAAGCGCGCCCCAGCATACAATGCAACACAACAAACATCCAAACAACGTAGTACACCTAGCTATAGGGGTGCCGCACATCCCCTATGTTTCACCGATGAGGTGCTGGACCACGAATCTCTAGAGGGATTCAAGCCCGTAAACATAGAGGCATACGGCAGAACAACAGACCCTGGGGTCTGGATTGAGGACTACATCCTTCATATCCATATGGCTCGAGGAGATGATCTCCACACCATCAAGTACCTACCCCTCAAGCTCAAAGGGCTAGCTCGTCACTGGCTCAAAGGCCTCCCCGAAAGCTCCATTGGAAGTTGGGAAGAGCTCGAAGACGCCTTTCGGGCAAATTTTCAAGGGACTTATGTCCGACCTCCGGATGCGGACAATTTGAGTCATATAACTCAACAGCCCAGAGAGTCAGTCCGAAAGCTTTGGAACAGGTTTCTTACTAAAAAGAACCAGATTGTCGACTATCCGGATGCCAAAGCCTTAGCAGCTTTCAAGCATAGCGTCCGTGACGAATGGCTCGCCAGACACCTCGGCCAAAATAAGCCGAGAACGATGGCCGCATTAACAAACCTCATGACCCGCTTTTGTGCGGGAGAGGACAACTGGCTAGCCAGATGCAGCACCAGCGACCCCAGTACATCTGAAGTTAGAGATGGAAACGGGAAATCACGGCGCAACAGCAATAACAAACGCTGGAATAAAGAAGACAGCACGAAGGGCATGGCAGTAAAAGCCGGATTCAAAAGCTCTTGGCCAGGACAAAGCCGCCCCCTAAAGGCCACAGGGATGAATTGTCCAGCCTCAACAAAATTCTGGACCAAGTATGTCAGATTCATAGTACCCCTGGTAAACCTGCTAATCATACCCACAGAGAATGTTGGGTCTTCAAGCAGTCCGGCAAGCTCAACGCCGTACATAAGGGGGAGGATTACACCAAGTGAAGACGAGGACGAGCCCCCCAAGAAAGACACGGGGGAGCAAAAGCAGTTTCCACCAGAAGTCAAAACAGTAAACGTGTTACACGTAATCAAGGGGAAAAAACAAGGCGACACTCCCAGGAAAGTATACCCAAGTGCCTGTCACCACGAAGTCCTGCCACTGGTCATCTCAACCGATCACTTTCGACCATCGCGATTACTCAGCAAGTATCCGGCACGCAGGATGAGTTGCCCTGGTATTAGACCCAGTAATTGGCGGATATCACTTCACAAGGGTCTTGATGGACGGCGGCAGTAGCCTAAACCTAATATATCAGGATACAATCTGCGGGATGGAGTTAGACCCAACACAAATTCGCCATAGCAATACTACCTTTAAAGGAGTAACGCCACGCCCAGGGGCTCGTTGTACGGGCTCCCTCCTACTACAAGTTACATTCGGCTCCTCTGATAACTTTCGTCGCAAGCATTTAACTTTCCACATCGCTCTGTTTCAAAGTGGCTATCAAGCACTGCTCGGATGCGAAGCTTTCGCTCGCTTTAACGCAATACCACACTACGCCTCCCTCACACTCAAGATGCCCGGTCCACGTGGCATCATCACAGTGCACGGAAATATCAAGCGATCTCTACGCGCCGAAGAGAGTGAGGCTGCCTTGGCCGCCGCACACTAAAGGCGCCCGGACAAGCGAAAGCATCCAATAGGTCGTCAAGACCTCAGATACAACTAATCAAGTCCGACGCCACTATTTATACGGAAATAAGTGGTCAAATCGCTATTTGTCAATACAAGGGGCTCAACGCGCGCAGACAAGTGGCAATTTCTTATCATCTTGAATTATACATGGTCTCTTTGAAAACTATCCTTTTGCACGACAACTTTTTCACTTAACTTCCTCTCTTTTACAGACGATCATCGTGCTACACCCGTCCAGGATACGGCACAACGGAGACACAGGCGCAAACGTGCAGCAGGGATCCGCTCCAAGGATTCTTTTTAGATTAAGACCCTGCGTAAACCTTTTTTACTGTCTCTTGTTGATACATATCCACCGTTGAGAAGGATGCTGACATCTTGGCATGTGGCCACGCCAGAACAATGCACGTACCTGGACACACGGGGCTTCTTACAAAGGCCACTATTAAGGCCCAGTTTATACCACAAAGACCGAATACCTTAGGGAGTGTTCGGCGTCGCGAGTTTGGCCCTATATGCATCAGCTTCGAATCATTGTCTTTGGTCAAATGTTGGGTTTGCCCAGCTCCTATGTTTTGGTGCCTTACGTTCCGCCTTGCCGGCTAATGTAGCACCAGGAGAACTGCTGCGATTGTGCCCTGGTTCATCCGGACGAGCACCTCAGTAGAGAAAGCCGAAAACTGACTGTCATGATATAGCGTGAGACTGGTCAACCACTCGATGACCTGTGGGAATGTTAGAATTCCTCCGCCTTAACAAAGGGCCGTTTCTCGGCCAGGCATGTACGCACCCCGAGATCGGGAGAGTGCGGAGCCACCAGGGGCTATCTAGTAGCCCCACTGTCAAACTCCTATGGCTAAGTGAAAGTGCTAAAGCATTATAGTCCGGTTGCCTCGCTCGCTCCGCTATCACCTCCTTAATAGGACCAAGACGTTGGGTTAAGTGTGAATGTGTGTTTTTGCGAGCACCTCCACATCATATGCGTGAGGGTTGAAGCCGACGGCTGCAATCTTTCAGGTTATACACATGTATACATAAACGGCCGCCCAGGAGGCATCATATTACTTTTAGGCAAAAGTATAAAAATAGCCTTATAAAAATTTATAAAAGCATTTCACTTACAATGAGATTACATATCACTCAAACATAATATTTTTTGAGCACTGGGTCTCTATCAAACGGGCACCCTCAAGAACTTCTTTAAAGTAGTGCTCGGCAGCCTTTCGACCTATAGCCGAATCCCGCGCTGCAACATTGGTAGCATCCATCTCCGCCCAATATGCCTTAACACGGGAAAAGGCCATCCGTGCGCCCTCTATGCACGCCGACCTCCTCATCGCATCAATGCGCGGCACCACGTCAAGGACCTGCTGCACCAAGCTGAAATAGCTGTTCGGTTTTGGCCTTCCCGGCCATAGCTGATCCACAACAGACCTCATAGAGAGTCCGGACAACGTATTTAGTTTGGCCCACTCGGCTAATTGGTCAGTCAATGAAAGTGGACGCTCGGGAGAATGGAATTGCCTCCAAAACAGCTGGTCTACTCCATGGTCCGTCTGACCCTAGAAGTACTTGGCCGCATCGGCAGCGCTCGCCGCCAAATCCATATACACATCCTCCGAACTCCACAGCCAATCCAGATGGGCATACCGTGGATCTCCAAATTTCCTCCGCAACATAAAGGATTTCCCAGCTACAATATCCCCGGCTTCCCATAGCTCCTCCTTCTTTGCCCTCATAGCAGAGCGGAGATCCTTTTTCGTCGTAGCAGCCTTCTCAAGGTCCGATGCCTTCGCTTGGTTTTCCTTTTCAAGAACCCGGCAACGGTGGGCGGCGGCTTTTAATTCTATAGCCATCTTGGCCATCTTGTCTCAGGTCTCGCCATGCACGACCCTCTCGGCTTGCAACTCTTCGGCCGCCTTCACAGCAGCCGCATTACCTAACCTCGCTTGTTCCTTGGCTCGGGCAAGTTCTGCCCGCAAGGCTTCAACAGTGGTAGCTCCATCTGCAGTCACAACATATTTAAGATGCTGGCATCATGCTGCTCTTCCTATGTGGCGTTTACCAGATATTGACACTTACCCTGTGCCCCGTCAAGCCTTTTGTTAACAAGCTCGATGTCGGCGTCTGCCGCATCCAACTGTCATTCTAAATGGGCAAACTCGCTAGTCCGGCTAGACACCGGAGCTTCCATCACCTGCACATAAAGGCAGTATGGTTATTTCTTGGAAATATGATCCTCTGTTGGTCGTCGTTTCCGACGACAACCAGAGTCTCAGGGGCTACTACCTACACAGGGCACACCTAGCATGTGCAGGATTATCATACATTCTTTTACGTACCTCAAAGCCTGTCAGTAGACTCATAAAAGCTTCATGCAATCCGCTTTCGGCGGACGATATTCTCTCCATCACCATATTCATATGGTGTTCATCTGAGATGGACACTCGCCCCACCAACTCCCTCAGAACATCCGATCGCACACTAGACGGGGCCGGACTCTTTTGTCTGCTCCCTTCGGGAGCCGGACACTGGGAGCTTCGGGGGTCAATGGGATTATCTTCTGGCCTCACCGGACTCGGAGAGGCCCTCCGCGACGACACTTCAAGGTCGCCCGCTTTTGGAGCGGAGGAGTCCGGAGGAGGCGTTTCGCTCTCCATCATCTCTGGAAGAAGATCCCCCGAAGATGAGCTCATTTGAGAGGGGCTAAGGCCCGAACTGCAAAATATATGCGGTGGTTATTTTCTCAGAAGGAAAAAAATGGCATATCTGTACTGTTAAAGGTATTTCGGGTCACTTACGACTCGTGGGAGAATTGATCCCCCCGCGGACTTTGTGCGGTAACAGTGCCCCCCAAGGTGGGACCCTCTGTGGGAGACTTCTTCTCCTGTTTGGAAGCTTCGTCTTCCGAATCCCCGGGCGCAGTCCTTTCCTCTTCTGGTTGCCTTCCCTCATGGAGACGCTCGCTCCCTCGGCTAGAATGGGCAGCGTTGGGGGCCCGCGTCCTCCCGCATTATCCTCCACAGTATCTTCCTTCAAGGGCTCCGGGCAAGGTGTGGTCTGGAGCATCTTTTCCAATACCGGATTTTCCAAACCCTCAGGGAGGGGGGCCGAACACCGAATCAACTTCGCCTTTGTTAGCCAGTCCTGGTCAAAAAGCAAACTCTCAGAAATAACTTCATAACAAAGTAGAGAAAGTATGTTCGGCCGGAAGATGCCTTACCTGTTCGGCGGTGCGGTTGCTACTCAGGCCCACGTCCTCGGTGATTTCCGGACACTCCGTCTGAGGTCCGAAGAATGACTTGTACATCTCCTCGTGCGTTAGGCCGAGAAAATTTTGAATGGCACGCGGTCCCTCAGGATTGAACTCCCACAGGCGAAGAGGCCAGCGTTTGCAAGGCTGGACTTGACGAACCAGCATAACCTGTATCACCGCAACCAAACTGAAATCTCCATTGAAGAGATCTTGAATGCGGCCTTGCAGTATAGGCACGTCCTTGACTAGACTCTAGCTCAGACCTCTGCTGATCGATGACATCAGCTGCGGTGGGGGGGCCGAGCGGAAAACAGGGGGCCGCCCACTTGGCACTTCTAGGAGCCGTGATGTAGAACCACTCCTGTTGCCACAATTCAGACACCTCTGGGATGGAACCTTTGGGCCACGGAGCTCCCGTCATCTTGCGTATTGAGGAACCTCCACATGCTGCATGTTGCCCCTCGACCAGCTTCGACTTCACTTCAAATGTCTTGAGCCATAGGCCAAAGTGAGGAGTAACCCGGAGGAAGGCCTCGCACATGATAATAAATGTCGTGATATGAAGAAAGGAGTCTGGAGCTAGATCATGAAAATCTAACCCGTAGTAAAACATCAAACCCCTAACGAAAGGATCCAAGGCAAGGCCTAGGCCTCGGGGAGGCAGCCGATGCAAAATCTCGGCGGTCAGATATCTGGCCTCCCTCAACTTCTTGATGTCTTCTTCCATGACGGAGGAAGGCATCCATCGGCCTTGAAGGCTAGATCCGGACATGACTGAAGGTTCGGGGCGCCTGACCTAAACTTCGGGCGTTTGAGCTTGAGGTGGGGGAAGGATTCGATTGAGCATGGGAGGGAAAAATAAAAGCCTTGTCCCCTTTATAAAGAGGGTGAATATCAAGCGTCCTCTCCGTGTCCATTTGGACTTGCCTATAATCTAGGAGTCCTAGAAGCGGTTGGGTTACCCACGCCCGTATTGATGAGAATCCCGGGATAAGGGGACACGATCTCTGCTTTAACAAGACATGCCAAGGAAACCGCCTCGCATGACGCACTGAGGTGGGATAATGAAACGACTCGGATAAAGGCTTGGCCGTGGTGTGACACGCTACAGAATACGTCAGTAGATTAGATTGGTGTAAATATTATTCTCTCTATGGCAATATGTGGAAACTTATTTTGCAAAGCCGGACACTATCTTTGTGTTCAAAATCTTCTATGAAGTACTTGGAGGAGGAACCCGCCTTGCAATGCCGAAGAAAATCTGCACGCCGGACTCATCGTCATTGAAGCCTGGTTCAGGGGCTACTGAGGGAGTCCTCGATTAGGGGGTGTTCGAATAGCCGGACCATACCTTCAGTCGGACTCCTGGACTATGAAGATACAAGATTGAAGACTCCGTCCCGTGTCCGGAAGGGACTTTCCTTGGCGTGGAAGGCAAGCTAGGCGATACGGATATGAAGATCTCCTACCATTGTAACCGACTTTGTGTAACCCTAACCCTCTCCGGTGTCTATATAAACCAGAGGGTTTTAGTCCGTAGGACAACGTACACATCAACAATCATACCATAGGCTAGCTTCTAGGGTTTAGCCTCCTCGATCTCGTGGTAGATCTACTCTTGTACTACCCATATCATCAATATTAATCAAGCAGGACGTAGGGTTTTACCTCCATCGAGAGGGCCCGAACCTGGGTAAAACTTCGTGTCCCTTGCCTCCTGTTACCATCCGGCCTAGACGCACAGTTAGGGACCCCCTACCCGAGATCCGCCGGTTTTGACACCAACAGTTCCCTTAAGCGTGAGACCCCTTAGGTTCAAGCCGGCTTGGTCGCAGTTCGGATCACCTCCGAACTGCACGGTTGGTAGCGGGCCCTAGCAAGGCATGCCGAACACCAAGCAGACTATGAAGTTAGTTAGGCGAACCTGTACATCATACTTCCATTTCTTTTGCCACACGATATGTGTTGTCGGGCTCAAGGCGAGTCTGTCATCGTTGTGCTAGCCCGACCTCTTTCTCGTTCCAGTGATGCCGACCACAAACCATATTATCTCATAATCCTTGTCGCATGGCCATGCTTATCCTAGTCGGATCACACGAGGGGCCCAGAGTATATCTCTCCTGATCGGAGGGGCAAATCCCATCTTGCTCGACCATGTCTCGCAGCATGGGTCTGGACAAGCCCGAAACCTACCTTTGTAACTACCCAGTCATGGAGTAGCGTTTGGTTGGCCCAAAGCAAGTCTGTCACCATCCTGAGTACATGCTCTAGCTCAAGTCTTAGGACATAGAGCGTATGTTGTACTAGAGACTCAGAGATGACATATAGCTGCGTCTCATAGTTGGGTCTGTCCGACTTGGACCTTATCTCGACTGGGATCTGACTACATCGAATCCAACCAGATCCTTCCAAGTCCATATTATCCGGTTAGCATCCAATGCCCCATGGCTAGTGAGACCAAGCCATCGACCGTGTTATATGCTAGTCTAGTTGGTTGCGCATCCACACAGCCCTTTCGACTAGGGACCTTTTAGGATAGTCATCATACAATGCATAGTCCCACAAACAAGTCACGTACTTGCTGATACACATCATTGATAATGTCCAAGGACTATCTTTATTCATAAACACATAGGAAATATCATCATACATGATTGCCTCTAGGGCATATCTCCAATAGTCTCCCACTTGCACTAGAGTCAATCAAATAGACATCGGATGCCCATAGCTCTAACGTGTCCGTTATGCTTGGATTGTGGAAGCGGCTTAGTCAACGGATTTGCAACATTTGCATCCATGTGAATTTTGCATAACTCAACATCACCATTCTTTACGATCTTTCGTATCAGGTGATATTTTTGATCTATGTGTCTGGTCTTGTGGTGATCCCTCGGCTCCTTGGCTTGTGCGATGGCACCAGAATTATCACAACAAAGGTCCAACGGTTTTACCGAGGCTAGGGAAATACCAAGATCATCTAGAAAGTTCCGGATCCAAACACCTTCCTTTGCAGCTCCACAAACCGCAATGTATTCGGCTTCTGTGGTAGAATCGGCCACCATATCTTGCTTGGAACTCATCCAGCTCGTTGCTCCTCCATTCATAACATACACAAATCCGGACTGTGATTGACAATCATCTCTGTCGGTTTGGACACTAGCATCGGCGTAACCCCTTACGACGAGCTTTTCCTCACCTCCATAAACTAGGAACATCTCTTTAGTCCTTTTCAGGTACTTCAAAATAGTCTTTACCGCTGCCCAGTGACTCTCACCTGGGTTGGCCTGGTATCTACTTGTTAGGCTTATTGCAAAAGCAACATCAGGCCGTGTACATATCAGGGCATACATGATGAATCCAATTGCCGAGGCATACGGAATCTGACTCATCCTGCTTCGCTCATCAGATGTCGAAGGACTCTGAGTCTCTCTTAGCCTTATACCATGTGAAACAAGCAAGAACCCTTTTTTGGCCTCACTCATGTTGAACCGCTTCAACACTTTATCTATGTACGTACTTTGGCTCAAGCCGAGCAGCCTCCTCGATCTATCTCTATAGATCTTGATGCCTAAAATGTAAACTGCCTCACCAAGATCCTTCATTTAAAACTTGCCATTCAATTATTCCTTGACCGAGTTCAGCATCGAAACATCATTTCCGATCAGTAGTATGTCATCCACATACAAGATCAAAAACACAATCGAGCTCCCACTTAACTGCTTGTATAAACAAGCGTCCTCATCGCTTTTTGATGAAACCGAGACCAGTGAAGACCTCAGCAAAACGAATATTCCAACTCTGAGATGCTTGCCTCAACCCATAAATGGATCTCTTGAGCTTGCATACTTTACTAGTTCTAGTGGGATCGACAAAACCCTTGGGTTGTATCATATACATGTCCTCGGTTAAATTTCCGTGAAGGAAAGCCGTTTCAACATCCATCTGCCATATCTCGTAATCAAAATATGCAGCTATAGCTAGTACGATCCTCACCGACTTAAGCTTCGCTACCGGCGAGTAAGTCTCGTCGTAGTCAATTCCTTGAACTTGTCCATAACCTTAACGACAAGCCAAGCTTTGTGGATTTGAGCATTTCCATCCACATCGGTTTTCTTCTTAAAGACCCATTTGCAGCCAATGGCCTTTATGCCAGGCGGTGGATCAACCAAGTCCCAGAATTGATTTTCATCCATGGACTTTAACTCGGATCTCATGGCCTCTAGCCATGCCTCAGAATCCGGGCTCACCATCGCTTTCGCATACATGGTCGGCTCGTCGCTTTCTAGCAACAATACATCACTCACTTTGCGCAATCTTTTCAACCTCCGTGGTTTTGGTGCCGCTTCCACTACGGGTTCCCCGACTGACTCCGGCATGATCTCATCACCCACCGAGCCATCCCCAAGTGGTACTCGAATTTCTTCGAGTCGGACCATCCTCCCACTGGCCTCCCGACTGAGAAACTCTTTCTCAAGGAAAACCCCGTTCCGAGCAACAAACACTTTATTCTCTTCCCGGTTGTAGAAGCTATATCCCAAGGTTTCCCTCGGATATCCCATGAATATGCATTTGTCTAACTTGTGTAAGATTGTCTGACATAAGTCGCTTGACAAATGCTTCACAACCCCAAATCTTTAGAGAAGACAAACTGGGAGTCTTCCCGGTCCACATCTCATGTGGTGTCTTATCTACGGATTTTGATGGTACCCTGTTAAGTGTGAAAGCTGCAGTTTCTAGAGCATATCCCCAGAATGACAAGGGTAAATCTGATTTGATAATCATAGATTGAACCATGTCCAACAAGGTATGATTCCTCCATTCCGACACGCCGTTTCTCTGTGGCATACTCGAAGGTGTGAGTTGAGGTACTATACCTCGGCTTTTCAGATGATCATCAAACTCCTGGCTCATGTACTCACCTCCACGATCAGATCGTAGAAGTTTTATAGTCTTGCTGAGCTGATTCTCAACCTCATTCTGAAACTCTTTGAACTTTTCAAAAGTTTCTGACTTGTGCCTCATCAAATAGATATATCCATATCTACTCAAGTCGTCGTTAAAAGTCACGAAGTATTGATAGACACCTCTGGCAGTTCTGCTCATTGGTCCACACACATCACTATGTATCAGTTCCAACAGCTCGGACGCCCTCTCGCAATTCTTTGCGAAAGGAGACATAGTCATCTTGTCGAGCAAGCATGATTCGCATGTCTCGAACGACTCGAAGTAGGATGAAGTTAGGAGCCCATCATCATGGAGATTCTTCATGCACTTCAGACTAATGTGTCCAAGCCGGCAATGCCAGAAGTACGTCGGATTTATCTCATTAAGCTTATGCCTCTTGACATTCACGTTATAGACCGGTTCATGTTCTAGATTTAATATAAATAGCCCATCAAGAATGGGTGCATAGCCATGGAACATCCCATTCAAATAAATCGAACAACCATTGTCCTTTAAATTGAATTAATAACCCTGACTCATCAAGCATGAGGTAGAAATAATGTTCTGACTAAGTGCAGGAATGTAATAAAAATTATTTAATTCCAAAATAAATCCAGAAGGAAGCTGGAGCTGCATCGTGTTGACTTCCAACGCAGCAACTCTTGCTTTGTTGCCGACCCTGATGTCAATCTCCCCTTGTGCCACACGCCTAGTTCTTACTAGCCCCTACATCGAGTTGCAAATATGAACAACCAATCCGGTATCAAATACCCAAGAGTGCTAGGTATGTTAGCAAGGTAAATGTCTATAACATATGCAACAAGTGTACCTTTGCCCGAAGAAGCATTTCCGGCCTTCTTGCCATGCTCTGCAAGCCACTTGCTACAATTCCTCTTCCAGTGACCGATCTCCTTGCAATGATAGCAAATGGTCTTCGAGTTCGGTCCAGACTTCGGCGCCACGGCGGAGGTTACCGTCTTCGTGCCCTTTGCCTTAGCCTTTTTCTTGGACCAACTCTTCTTGAACTTAGTCGATTTATGCACCATCAACACTTGATGTGTGCCCTTCTTAATATCTTGCTCTGCCACTTTGAGCATCCCATGTAATTCAGTGAGCTTGTTATCCATGCCATGCATATGATAGTTCGAGATGAATGTCCCATAGCTGGGCGGAAGAGAACCCAGAACTGCATCTGTAGCTAGCTCATCCAAGAGCGGGAAGCCCAAACGATCCAAAGCTTGGACATATCCGATCATCTTGATCACATGTGGGCTCAGTGGATCACCTTCCTTCAGCTTGCAATCCATCAAGGATCGCCAGATGTTGAACCTTTCGGTCCTAGCCAGTGTCTGAAACATGCTCTTGAGACTCTCGATCATATCGTAAGCCTCAACATTTTTGAAATGCTGTTGCAAATCGGGCTCCATACAAGCGAGCATCAGACAGCCGATCCCCGTTGATTCATCAACAAGTTTCTATTAGGCATTCTTAGTTGTGGCACTAGCATTATCGGCTGGTTCCTCTGGAAGTGGATCCTCTAGAATATGTTCCTTTTTATCATGCTTGAGAACAATTCTCGGATTTCTATACCAGGTGGTAAAGTTTGTTCGATTCAATTTATCCTTTTCCAGAATTGATTTCAATGCAAAGTTGGGTTGAGCAAGTGGTGCCATTGATCTACAACAGAAAATATGCAATCACTAAGCAATGTGTTTATTTAGAGTAATTTAAGCCTTAAATATAAATACTCCCACTGAAGTTGGCATCCCTCTGCAAACTCTCAGTGATTCAAGATCCGACTAGCACATGCGGCTAGTGAGCTTTAGCATCACTGCTAGACAACATGCCTATCCGGTAAGCAACTCCTTGCTAATCGTATCTCTATACGACTCCAGTCGGTCGGGAAGGTATCTCATACCCCGGCCCCCAACCTTCTTTGCCACAAGGTCCAAAACCGTTTTGATAGCCTTGTCAAGTTAACCTGATGCAGTGCATGTCCGTGTCCGACACGAAACCTTCAGTTCAAGGACACCTAGCAGCACCCCAATTTTATGAGCCCACTACTAGACGTACTTGACGTGCAAAGGTGCAACATCGGGGATGGACATTCGCTTGATATTCATGACGGATCTTTCTACCATTTTAACATGCATAGAAACAAAGAAGCATAACAATCACAAGTAAAACATATTGTGAAATACTATGGCTCCTTCATGGATGTTCTTCCAGGTCGGCTCCGACTCCGATGACCATCTAGGAAGTCCATCTTGTTTGTCACGCCAAGACGCCAAGCCGCCAACCTGATCTCTATTATCCAACTACTACAACTAGTAATGAATTTTACATAGAGTCACAAGTCGACACGCAGGTCATTATAAAATATAATGATAGCACTTTGGCTCCTATCGGCTCACAAACATAACACGCAAGCCATGTATAATTTACACACATGCATCACATACACATGAGCCATACTATTCACATTAAACCTACAAAACAAAGTTACGCATAGAATCGCATTCTACCAATTTGAGTGATCATGTACAAAATACAAGGCGCTACGCACACGGCGGTCCCCATGTGCAGTTGATCTCATCAACCGTGCGCACAGCCGATCTCATCAATGACAACAGATCTCATCTATCGCCTCCACATATCTAATATGCATATGATCTGAATTCAAATCCTATAGCAGAGGCTCTGATACCACTGTTGGGTTCTACGGTACGCTGCGTCGACTGCAAATTAAAATTTTCCTACACGCAGAACAACCAAGAACATGCTACGGGAGATGTATCACAGTTCGTTACCACTAGAAGCGCAGTGCCGTGCAGCGGAAGAAGAGTTGGTGCAGCGTGTCCATGTGGATCGTCTCCTCCTCGTCTGATCTCCCTCGAGCAGCCGGTCGTCGGTTCCCATGTATAGGTTCACCGGAGCGGCGCAAGTGCACCACCTATAACGATATCCGCGCGTGCAGGAGGAACATCGTGTGGCGGACTGCTAGGTCCGATCACACAACCGGCAGTGAGTGGAGGTGTCTATTCGCAACACATGCAAACCCTAGTGACAGCACCGAAGCGATCAATCGAATGAGTGTGCCGCACCCCACTTTATATAGGCGTCCGTCGCGGGCTCAACACTTGGGCCTCGCACGGACCCTAAAGCCCATAAGTCTACTCGGCAACAATCCAAATACAGCTCGGATCACATCTGACCAGTGTCCCCGGATCCGACCTCATGGATTCCTTCCCTTAAGCGTGTGACCTCTTAGGTTCAAGCCGGCTTGGTCGCAGTTCGGATCACCTCCAAACTGCATGGTTGGTAGCGGCCCCTAGCAAGGCATGTCGAACACCAAGTAGACTATGAAGCTGGTTAGGCGAACCTGTGCATCATACTTCCATTCCTTTTGCCACACGATATATGTTGTCGGGATCAAGGCGAGTCTGTCATCCTTGTGCTCGCCCGACCTCTTTCTTGTTCTAGTGATGCCGACCACAAACCAGATTATCTCATAATCCTTGTCGCATGGCCATGCTTATCTTGGTCGGATCACACGAGGGGCCCAGATTATATTCTCCTGATCGGAGGGGCAAATCCCATCTTGCTCGACCATGTCTCGCAGCATGGGTCTGGACAAGCCCGAAACCTACCTTTGTAACTACCCAGTCATGGAGTAGCATTTGGTTGGCCCAAAGCAAGTCCGTCACCATCCCAAGTACATGCGCCAGCTCAAGTCTTAGGACATAGAACGTAGGTTGTACTAGAGACTCACAGATGACATATCGCTGCGTCTCATAGTTGGGTCTGTCCGACTCGGACCTTATCTTGACTCGGATCCGACTACGTCGAATCCGACTAGATCCTTCCAAGTCCATATTATCCGGTTAGCATCCAATGCCCCATGGCTAGTGAGACCAAGCCATCGACCGTGTTATATGCTAGTCTAGTTGGCTACGCGTCCACACAGCCCTTTTGACTAGGGACCTTTTAGGACAGTCATCATACAATGCATAGCCCACAAACAAGTCACATACTTGCTGATACACATCATTGATAATGTCCAAGGACTATCTTTATTCATAAACACATAGGAAATATCATCATACATGATTTCCTCTAGGGCATATCTCCAACAAGGAGAGATTGCATCTACATACCCTTACAGATCGCTAACTGGAAGCGTTAAGAAACGTGGTTGATGTAGTCGAACGTCTTCGCAATCCAATCACGATCCGACCCGCGAACTCCCGATCCAAGTGCCGAACGGACGGCACTTCCGCGTTCCACACACGTACGGCTTGATGACCCTAGAGGCAATAATAAAGTTCTTATTTTATATTTCCTTATTCATGATAAAGGTTTATTATTCATGCTAGAATTGTATTGATCAGAAACTTAAATACATGTGTGAATACATAAACAAATACCGTGTCCCTAGTAAGCTTCTACTAGAATAGATCGTTGATCAAAGATGGTTAAGGTTTCCTAACCATAGACATGTGTTGTCCTTTGATAATGGGATCACATCATTAGGAGAATGATGTGATGTACAAGACCCATCCATTAGCTTAGCGTAATGATCATTCAGTTTTGTTGCTATTGCTTTCTTCAAGTCAAATACATATTCCTTTGACTATGAGATTATGCAACTCCCGGATACCATAGGAATGCCTTATGTGCTATCAAATGTCACAACATAACTGGGTGATTATAAATATCCTCTACAGGTATCTCCGAAGGTGTTTGTTGAGTTGGCATAGATCGAGATTAGGATTTGTCACTCCGAGTATCGGAGAGGTATCTCTAGGCCCTCTCGGTAATACACATCATAAGCTTGCAAGCAAACGACTAAGGAGTTAGTCACAAGGTGATGTATTACGGAATGAGTAAAGAGACTTGCCGGAAACGTGATTGATCTAGGTATGAAGATACCGACAATCCAATCTCGGGCAAGTAACATACCGATGGACAAAGGGAATTACATATGTTATCATAACGGTTCAACGGATAAAGATCTTTGTAGAATATGTAGGAGCCAATATGGGCATCCGGGTTCCACTATTGGTTATTGGTCGAAGAGTTTTCTCAGTCATGTCTACATAGTTCTCGAACCCGTAGGGTCCACATGCTTAACGTTCGATGATGATATAGTATTATATGAGTTATGTGGTTTGGTGACCGAATGTTGTTTGGAGTCTCGGATGAGATCACGGACATGACAAGGAGCCTTGAAGTGCCCGATAGGTAAAGATTGATATATAGGACGATGGTATTCGAACATTGGAAGTGTTTCGGGGGTACCGGGTACTTATCGGGTCGCCAGAAGGGGTTCTGCGCACCCCGTGCAAAAGATATGGGCCTTATGGGCCAAGAGGGGAAACGCACCAGCCACAAGGGGTTCGTGCACCCCCCGTAGCAGGCCTTCCTAAGGAGGGGAAGGAAAGGGGGAAGGGAAAGGAAAGTGTGGAATAGGATTCCTACTTCCTTCCCTCTCCCCCCTCTTTTCCTTCCCCATTGGGAAAACATGGCAGGGGGTAGGGCAAGGCAGGGCCCCTAGGGGGCCGACGGCCAGCCCTAGGGCACACCCTGGCCTCTCCCCACCCTCTCTCAACTATATATATGTGGGAGGGGGAGCCTAGCACACACCAGATCAATTGTTAGCCATGTGCGCCCCCCCTCCACCATTTACACCCCGGTCATATTTTTGTAGTGCTTCGGTGAAGCCCTGTGGAGATCCCTTCACCATCATAGTTGCCATGTCGTCGTGCTCACGAAACTCATGTACTACCTCGACGTCTTGCTGGATTAAGAAGGCGAGGGACGTCACCGAAGGTGTCGTGTGTTCGGTTCTAGATCGGTTGGATCACGAAGAAAGTTCGACTACATCAACCGCATTGTGAAACGCTTCCACTTACGGTCTACGAGGGTATGTAGACACACTCTCCCCCTCGTTGCTATGCATCTCCATGGATAGATCATTGTGTGTGCATAGAATTTTTTTTTGTTTTCTATGCAACGATTCCCAACAGTGGCATCATGAGCCAGGTCTATGCTTGATGATATGCACGAGTAGAACACAAAGAATTGTGGGTGATGATAGTCATACTACTTACCACCAACATCTTATTTTGATTTGGCAGTATTGTGGGATGAAGCGGCCCGGACCAACCTTACATGTCCACGCACATGAGACCGGTTCCACCGACAAACATGCAACTAGTTTTGCATAAAGCTGGCTGGCGGGTGTCTGTTTCTCCTACTTTAGTTGAATCGAATTTGACTGTGGCCGGTCCTTGAATAAGGTTAGAACAACAAACTTGATGAATCACCATTGTGGTTTTATGCGTAGGTAAGAACAGTTCTTGCTAGAAGCCCATAGCAGCCATGTACAACTTGCAACAACAAAGTAGAGGACATCTAACTTGTTTTTGCAGGGCATGTTGTGATGTGATATGGTCAAGATATGATGTGATATATGTTGATGTATGAGATGATCATGTTTTGTAATATCAACAACCGGTAGGAGCCTTAGGGTTGTCTCTTTATTGTATGAAGTGCAAGCGCCATGTAATTGCTTTACTTTATCACTATGCGTTAGTGATAGTTGTAGAAGCAATAGTTGGCGTGACGACCTCGACGCAACGATGCTACAATGGAGATCAAGATGTCGAGCCGGTGATGATGGATTTCATGACGATGCTTTGGAGATGGCGATCAAAAGCACAAGATGATGATGGCCATATCATGTCACATATTCTGATTGCATGTGATGTTTATCCTTTATGCATCTTATTTTGCTTAGAACGGCGGTAGCATTATAAGATGATCCCTTCACTTAATTTCAAGATAAAAGTGTTCTCCCTGAGTATGCACCGTTGCTACAGTTCGTTGTCTCGAGACACCAAGTGATGATCGGGTGTGATAGACTCTACGTTCACATGCAACGGGTGTAAGACAGTTTTGCTCATGTAGAATACTTGGGTTAAACTTGACAAGCCTAGCATGTACAGACATGTTCTCGGAACACTGGAGACCGAAAGGTCGAACATGAGTCATATAGTAGATATGATCAACATATAGATGTTCACCATTGATGACTACCCCAACTCACGTGCTGATCGGACATGGGTTAGTTGATTTGGATCATGAATCACTTACATAAACTTGAGGGATGTCTAGTTAAGTGAGAGTTCATTAGTAATTTGATTAATTGAACTTAATTTATCATGAACTGGGTCTTGATAGTTTTGCATATCTATGTTGTAGATCAATAGCTCGCGACATAGCTCCTATATATTTTTATATGTTCCTAGAGAAAACTAAGTTGAAAGATGATAGTAGCAATGATCCGAACTGGGTCCATGATCTGAGGATTATCCTCATTGCTGCACAAAGGAATTATGTCCTTGATGCACTGCTAGGTGACAAACCTATTGCAGGAGCAGATGCAGACATTATGAACGTTTTGCTAGCTCAATATGATGACTACTTGATAGTTTAGTGCGCCATGCTTTACGGCTTAGAACCGGGACTTCAAAAAGTTTTTGAACGCCATGGAGCATATGAGATGTTCCAAGAGCTGAAAATTGGTGTTTCGGATTCATGCCCGTGTCGAGAGGTATGAGACCTCTGACAAGTACTTTGCCTACAAGATGGAGGAGAATAGCTCAGCCAGTGAGCATGTTCTCGGAATGTCTGGGTACTACAATAGCTTGAATCAAGTGGGAGTTAATCTTCCAGACAATATAGTGATTGACAGAGTTCTCTAGTCACTACCACCAAGCTACTAGAACTTCGTGATGAAGTATAATATGCAAGGGATGGCAAAACAATTCCCGAGCTCTTCACGATGCTCAAATTGGCAAAGGTGGAAATCAAGAAAGAGCATCAAGTGTTGATGGTTAACAAGACCACTAGTTTCAATAAAAAGGGCAAGGGAAAGAAAGGGAACTTCAAGAAGAATGGCAAGCAAATTGTCACTCCCGTGAAGAAGCCCAAAGCTGGACCTAATCCTAAAACTAAGTGCTTCTACTCTAAGGAAATGGTCACTGGAAGCAGAATTGCCCCAAATACTTGGCAGATAAGAAGGATGGCAAAGTGAACAAAGGTATGTATGATATACATGTTATTAATGTGTACCTTACTAGTGTTCATAGTAGCCCCTGGGTATTTGATACCAGTCCCGTTGCTAAGTAACTCAAAATGGGAGTTGCAGAATGAACAAGAGACTAGTTAAGGGCGAGGTAACGATGTGTGTTGGAAGTGATTCCAAGGTTGATACGATCACCATCGCACACTCCCTCTACCTTTGGGATTAGTGTTGAACCTAAATAAATGTTATTTGGTGTTTGCGTTGAGCATGAATATGATTTGATCGTGTTTACTGCAATATGGTTATGCATTTAAGTCAGAGAATAATTGTTGTTCTATTTATATGAATAAAACCTTCTATGGTCATACACCCAATGTAAATGGTTTATTGAATCTCGATCATAGTGATACACATATTTATAATATTGATGCCAAAAGATGCAAAGTTAATAACATTAGTGCAACATACTTAGGAGACAGGGGAGGGAGCAAAGAGAACCGAGATGCTTACCATGCAGACCTGCTTGATGTTGGAGTCCTTCCTGAAGTTGTCCCTACAAAAACAGAACCAAAATGGGCCCATGTTAGGACACGTCACCATGCCACAGAAATAATGTGAATTGAACCACAACAGCGAATCAAATCCGGGGCTCACATGAAGACTAAGAAGGCACTCAGGGGCACTTGGGCTTGTTGGAGTCCTTCTCGGCTTTCGCTTCTTCGCCGTGAGTCTGCATCGCCACAAAAACAATAGAAACAAAGCAAATTAGAACCCGACGCGAAACAACAACAGGAAAACCTAGATAGAATGTAATAAACATAGATGGAAAGTAATAAACTTGTACCCCTGATACAAACTAGGAATCAGCGCAAACAATCAGTTTGCAGAAAAATAAGTACACCAGCTTGGAGGAAATGGAAATGTAACCTTACACAAACACATATTCATCGACATTTTCAAACAAAACCGATCGACATCTTCTTGAACTATACCACTATACCAGCACCACCAATTACTACTCTTAATAATGATAAACCTACGTAAGTAGACAGTAGACCAAAGTTACTCGTCACATCACCCCCCCCCCCAACTGATTGATTAACAAAAGGAAAACACAAGTAATAATTGAGAACAAAATCACACGATGCTAGACTGAGCTAAGCTATGCTATTGTTGTCATCATGCATGTAATAGTCGGCTGGCCGTAGTTGTCAAGGTCGATCATGGGAAGGTGCCTTTGAGAGTGGGCAAGTCCGGCCATGCCATCATCGAGGCCAGATCACGGATGGTCTGATAGAGTTATCACAAGCAAACTTACACGTACGCATGCAGTTCTAATTAATTAAATGAGTAGGCAGCGAAGGCAATTGGAAATCTAGGAGTTGATTTGGATCGTGAACAAGCATATCGGACCACAATATTTAATTAATTAAGTAACCAAAATTTACTTGGCCCAGGAATAGAAAAGTAAAGCTCGATGTACATAAATAGTCTGTCAATTACCTTCTCAACATACTGCTCCCTCGTAACTAGGCCGATAATCTCCTTCTTGAATGCAGTCTCAAGAATCTAAAAATCACAATTCTTAGTGTTAGCTTGTAAAATACAGATCCATGGTATACATTTACATGGTACTTGCAAAAACCTCTATAATCCTGTGAAGAAGCTATGTCAAAGATCTAATGAAATAAATCCACCCAGTGTCTTAAATTAAAATGCATACATAGAATTCTAAAAAAGAATCAATGCTGCTAGTTCTGGGTATTCCTAAGTGAATCATTCAAGCGCCAAAATCCAATGGCATGCAGGTCCTACACCCGCCAGGATTGTTAACTTCTCATCAAATCCAACAAAACACCAGCTGAAGAGAACTGTGAGGCATCAAAAGTAAAGCTAACTATGCCATGGCAACCACAACAGATAATTCTTCAACCACAAAAGTAACAGCATACCACAGGGCTGCCAAATCGAGTAAGACCTACTCATCCCAAAGCGCACCCAAATGTCTCTATTAGTCCAGCAGCATCTAAATCGAACTCCACACGCATGCTAGTAAGGGAATCCAGCGGTAAACAGACGAAGATTTGGTCGTGAGCCAAACCCATGATGGATGGTGCGAAGATGGTACCTCGGAGGTGCTGGAGACGAACTAGAGGAGGTCGGGCTGGCCGTCGCGGTGGGGCAGCATGATGCGGTAGATGACGTCGCCGCAGGACATCATGGTGCAGCGCAGGCCCACCGCTTCCACCAGCTGTCGCCCCACCTTGGCCCCGAGCTCCGCTGACGCTGCCACGGCGGGGGCGCCCGACGGCGCTGGCGGAGGCGGAGACGCCTGGAGTTGCTTGACAAGCACCTGGCTGGCGGAGGCGGAGACGTCAGCCACCAGATGTGGTGCCTCGCCGATCTGTGCGTAGTGGGAGAGGAGGAGGAGGGACGCGGCGGCGGGGCTAATGTTGGGGAAGATGGGGAGGTCGTCGGTGGCTGGGTAGGGGTTGGGATGGCGGAGAGAGGGAGGTCTAGGTCGGGGAGAGGGAGATCTGGGACGAGGTGGCGGCGGCGAGGAGCTGGAGAGAGAACATGATGTGAGGGAAGGGGATAGGATGGCGGCGGCGGCGCCACCATAGGTCAGGAATAAGGAGGGATCTGGTGCTGCATCTCATTCTGGCAGGGCGATGGATCTGGGTGCTGCCTCACCCCTCGCTCGATCTGTGGATGGGCGCGGGAGAGGGTGGAGCAACGGTGCTTGGGGGTGGGGGTCGAACTCCACCAAAGGGAGGTGGCCGACGCGCGTAGGAATGAAGATGGAGGCCGGGGCGGGAGGGCGAGGGGTTCTGACTTGGATTGGATCTGGGAGGGAGAAGGGGCAGCGGCGGCTGGAGTGGGAGGGGAGTTAGGGTTTGGGTGGTTGGGCTGCGGGTGGGACGAGGGGTGAGAGGTGAGGGGTGTGTGGGCCCTTGGATCTGGGAGTATCCGACGGTGTGTGATGCTTGATCCGCGTAACATGTCCATAGACCAATCAGAAGGAAGTATAGGCTTTGATGATGTTATGACCATGTAAATTGGTCTTAATCGATTGACAATAAGCAAAGAACTACAAGTCAGCCAGATGATTTTTCTAGAAATCATCTGTCTAGCTAGCCGCCCATTCTACGCATTGGCTATTGTTCGATCACATCAATATGTCACGATAGCACCGAGCGTGAAAAAGTTTCAACGCGGCACAAATAACATCCCAATGAAGCTCCATTACAACTCTCAATGGCGTGCTAAGAGCTCCAACGCAGCACCATGGTGCCCGATGAAGCTCCATTGCAGCGTCGGGGAGATCCAACGCAGCACCACGACGCCTGGCAGTATGTTCCCTTCTCTTTTTATGACAATGTTTAGGTATGGTTCCCTCAAATAACTAGAGGTAGTTTCATACTAGGTGGGATTTTCATTGATTCACTATGAAGCGGGTCAAATTTTAACTACAGCTGCCTCATAGTTTGTTCAAAGGATTCCATATTTCACACAAGTTTGCATCTTGGAAATTACAAATAATGTTTCCAAAGGTTTTTTATCAGAAATGAGCTATCATGTGTGAATATTCATGGCTTTCAAGGCAAATGATCGATCTTATGGCCACATTCATGAACTAGTTTGTTCCAATGATCTAATATTGTGCAAAAGGATGCATATTGGGATGGCAAATTCCAATGATCTAATATTGTGCAAAAGGATGCATATTGGGATGGCAAACAATGTTGCCTAAGGAAGTTTTCATTTTCTTTGGACGAAAAATTCATTTTCTATTTTTTGAGTGCCCAAAATGAGTTTTTTTGTGAAGGACCTACCACATATTTGTTGCAAAATTGGACTAAATCAATTTTATAAAATACTAGTCCATATTTAATGCATAATTGACCAAATGGTTGGGTGTCAAAAGTTTTGATCCACCTCTGGTAAAAAAGACTAATTTCCGTCGATTCAGCAGGAAGCGGGTCAAATTTGAACTGTAGCTACCTCATAGTTTGCTATTTATTTTTAAAAAATCATTTCTAGGTACATACGTATCTATTTAATTAGAGAAACATCAAAAGTTTTCCAAGATTCAACCACTAGCTAGGAACGGTCAAGCCCGCCGCTTTGACCCCATTTTGAAACGGGCATAAAAATTCAAAAAAATCAAAAAATTGGAAAACCTTCGCATTGTGTCATTATATGTGACCAAGTTTCCAGGAAAAATAATAAACTTGTAATACGGCAACTATTTTAAAAAAGTGTTCTCATAAATGAGCTATCATGTGTGAAGATTCATGGCTTTCAAGCCAAATGATCAATCTTATGGCCACATTCATGGCATAGTTTGTTCAAATTATCTCACATTGTGCACAAGGGTGCATCTTGGAATTCCAAACAATGTTTCCTAAGGGATTTTTCATTTTCTTTGCACAGAAAATTCATTTTCCATTTTTCGAGTGCCCGAAATGAGTTTTTTTGTCTAGGACCTACCATATATTTGTTGCAAAATTGGACCAAATCAATTTTCTAAAATACTAGGCCATATTTAATGCATAATTGACCAAATGTTGGGTGTCAAAATCTTTCATCCACCTCTGGTGAAAAAGACAAATTTCCGCCTATTCAGTAGGAAGCAGGTCAAATTTGAACTGTAGCTGCCTCATAGTTTGTTATTTTTTTTTTCAAATCTCATTTCTAGGTACATAAGTATCTATTTAATCAAAGAAACATCAAAAGTTTTCCAAGATTCAACCACTAGCTAGGAACGGTCAAGCCCGCTGTTTTGACCGCATTTTGAAACAAGCATAAAAAATTCATAAAAAATCAAAAAATTGGAAAACCTTCGCATTGTGTCATTATATGTGACCAAGTTTCCAGGAAAAGTAATAAACTTGTAATACGGCAATTATTTTTAAAAAGTGTTCTCAGAAATGAGCTATCATGCGTGAAGATTCATGGCTTTCAAGCCAAATTATCAATCTTATGACCACATTCATGGCATAGTTTGTTAAACTGATCTCATATTGTGCAAAAGGGTGCATCTTAGAATTCCAAACAATGTCTCCTAAGGAAGTTTTCATTTTCTTTGCACGGAAAATTCATTTTCCATTTTCTGAGTGCCCAAAATGAGTTTTTTGTGAAGGACCTACCAAATAATTGTTGCAAAATTGGACCAAATAAAATTTCTAAAATACTAGGTCATATTTAATGCACAATTGACCAAATGGTTGGGTGTCAAAAGATTTGATCCACCTCTCATGAAAAAGACAAATTCCCACCGATTCAGTAGGAAGTGGGTCAAATTTGAACTGTAGTTGCCTCATAGTTTGCTCTTTATTTTTTCCAAAAATCATATCTAGGTACATAAGTATCTATTTAATCAAAGAAACATCAAAAGTTTTCCAAGATTCAACCCCTAGCTAGGAACAGTCAAGCCCGCCGTTTTGACCGCATTTTGAAACGGGCATAAAAAATTCAAAAAAATGTAAAACCTTCTCATTGTGTCATTACATGTGACCAAGTTACCAGAATAAATAATAAACTTGTAATACTGTGATTATTTTAAAAGTGTTCTCAGAAATTAGCTATCATGTGTGAATATTCATGGCTTACAAGCCAAATGGTCAATCTTATGGCCACATTCATGGCATAGTTTTTTCAAATGATCTCATATTGTGTACAAAGGTGCATCTTGGAATGACAAACAATGTTGGCTAAGGAAGTTTTCATTTTCTCTGGACAAAAATTCATTTTCCATTTTTTGAATGCCCGAAATGAGGTTTTTTTGTGAAGGAGCTACCATATATTTGTTGCAAAATTGGACCAAATCATTTTTCTAAAATATTAGGCCATATTTAATGCATAATTGACAAAATGGTTGGGTGTCAAAAGTTTTGATCCACCACTTGTGAAAAAGACAAATTTCTGCCGATTCAGTAGGAAGCGGGTCAATTTTGAACTGCATTGTCACAACCCTAGTCAGTGCTTGCATTAGAGTGATGCATCATATTTAAATTCCAAAGAAACTTGAAATGAGGGGTGTTCAAACTCTAGCACTTTGAAATTAAATTAGGTCCAGCTAAAAAAATTGCATTCAATGAACCCAAAATGCTCCGCCTTGATGTATGATATATTTGGCAATGGTTTTGATCCAAACCAAAAATATGGAATATTTCTAAGGAATATTTTGGGCACTAAATTTAAATCATTACTGTATTTGCACTTGGAATTATATTCATAATATATAAGAATATATTTTCAAAAGCCCTGAAATATTTTATGTGCACCTGGAAATGACCAATGTGCAACATAAAAATATTTAGAGGAATCTTTGGCACTAGTTGAAGTCATTTTGATTTTCAAACAGTGGCAAATAATAAATAAATAAAAAGACAACATAACACAATTGAAACAGAGCGAAAGAACTCACCTGCTTACCTAGCGGCCTGCTACTATAGTCGGCCCTGCTCTTGTGCAACCCACTCAAGCCCAACTGCTAGTCATCACCCTCCTCTCGCCAGGAGGACGAGAGGCGCGTGCTCCACACGCGCGACCACGCGCCGGGCCACCTCCTGCTTCCCGCCGCCTCCCCGATGTCGCTTTGGATGCCACGCAGTCCCCTGGTTTCCCTCGACCTCTCCCTTCCACGCGGCTCTCTCTTTCTCCCTCCTATGCTCTCTTCTCGAACGGAGCTCGTCGACACCGATCGTCATTCCCGTGGCCACCGGCCACCCCTCTCCCTAACGCCGAGTCCAGAAGCACTACCGCAACTTCCTCGTCATTCCAATTGAGATACAGGATGCCGAGAGGTCCTTCTTCATCGTCATCGCGGTCGTCTTCAACCTCGGGCACCCGAGCTCTTCGTTGTCGATTCGCGCCGTCAAGGACGCCCCGAGCCTTTTTCATTTGTAGTTGTCTGTACTCAGACAAGTTAAGCTTCCGCATGTGCTTGTTGCTTGTATGCTCTGTATGTGGGGTCATGAGACCCATGTTTCTAATACTTGCCTCCTCGGAGCCTAATGAATAAATACTTTGATTTGTAGAGTTTTGTTGTGATGCCATGTTGTATTTGCACATATCGAGCATATTGTGTGCATGATTTGAAATGCCTGGTATGTGTGGGATCCGACAACCTAGTTGTTTATCCTTGGTAGCCTCTCTTATGGGGAAATGTAGTCTAGTGCTTCCACTGAGTCCTATTAGCCTGCTATAGCCCGGAATCCCGGGGTCCTGCTAGCCCAGTTGCTACAGCCCGAAATCACCCGCTGAAAACCAACACGTTCGTCGTTGGGTCATGTATGCCTGTCCCTATAAGTTAGTGCCACTTTGGGTTCACGACTAGTCGTGTGGGCCTGGGTTCTCTGTCATATGGATGCTAGCGACACTATCACATACGTGAGCCAAAAGGCACAAACGGTCCCGGGCCTGGTAAGGTGGCACCCGTGGGAATGTCGTGCATGAGGCCGCAAAGCGATATGATGTGTTACATGCTAGATCGATGTGGCTTAGGATCGGGGTCCTGACAGCTTTGGTATCAGAGTCTGACTGCCTGTAGCATTACCAAGCCAAACTGGTCGAAGTTGAGTCTAGAAATTCTTTAGTTATGTAAGGGAATTGATTGTGGGATGGAACGTAAGACTCTTTTTACTCCTTATACCTTATGGCCTTCTGATCCAAGTCATCCTATCTTCATACGTGGTTAAGGAACTAGGCTCTCTCTTCTTCCTATCAGGATCACGTGTTACTAATCCATAGACTTATAAGATTGGTGAATTCAAGCCTCAGTTCAGTTCCTACTATCTCCGTGTATTAACAGTTGATGTCGGAACCTTGATACTATGATGATCCCATGGTTATGCCACCATTTTTGCAGGATGTCTCAAAACTTTTTGAGCATTTACAGCCGTTATGCTGTCCGAGTCATCCCAGGTTTCTAAAGAATCTAATGCATTTGCAAATCCTCCCTCCCAGTTCCCGATGTCCTTTTGGTCCAGATTAACCACAATAATCATCGAGTTGAGGTACTCCATTGCCTCGGCGTATATGTTGAAGCCACCAGTATGAACATAGGCGTCTTAGAGAACCACTCAGTAATCTAGCAATGCTTTGTATCCCCAGTGTGATGATTCTGGCCATTACTCTCGAAAGCATCCCGTGATGCCATTTAGTTAGTAGGCATTCTATTCCTGGGTTCTTGAACAAGATATTCACCCTACTTACTTCATGTTGATAGTGTTTTCTAGTTTCTTTAGGATATTAGCAACCTTTGGGATAGTCCTCAAGGTCTGTGGTATATCATTCTTCCAATACCATGAACCATCCTCAATATAAGTTCTTTTTTTTAACCAAAAGATCACAACCAGAGTTTTCTTGATGAGTTCTCGATTCTATATTGTAACCTGCCAGTCCTTCCTCTTCTGCATGGGTTATCCGGAAGAAATATGTTGAACTTGTTTGACATACTAATCTATGCGTCCACAACTCAGAAAATTACATATTCATTTGAGTTGTTCTCTTTAGTTGTATCCTGACCATCGTCTATCAATTGATAGTCAGGAGTAATTGTGCATCCGTGTTATTGATGCTCATTATTCTTGTGGTCCATCAAGCCATTCTATGTCATAATGACTAGGAGAAACAACCTCCAGTACCTCATCCATATCCAGGTTGGGTCAAAATAGTTGTGTATCGCAGATCAAAATGCCAATCCAACTTTTGATTCTGTTCTACCCTAAAGTATTACCCACTTTATGTCAGGAATTTCATGAGAATTGCACCTTCTCTTATGAATTCTTGACATAGTGATACTTCTCTCCATCATTGTTCATTCCTCGGTTTCGTGTTGTCGCAACCAGAATGCCGACAAGTGAATCGTGATGTGTGAAATCTATATTCCTAGCAACTCCATTTCTTGGTAGTTAAATGGACAAAAACCACATTCTTAGTGTGTTGATTATTGAATCATCACCCTAAAAATTGATCGTGCTACCTAGCCCTTATTTCCGATGCACTTTTCGATCAATGGGTTAGGATAGTGCCAATCCTTGCTTATTTGATCATATCGCCTTACCCAAAAAAGCAAGATTGTTCTCGAGCTTAATAACATATAGGTGGTTCGTGATTTTTCGTAAGTCTTCTCGGAAGTATAACCAGGTTGTCACCTAACCGCTATGTTGAGTTCGTGATCAAGTTGGTTTCTTATAAACCACCCCTTCTCCAAGAATATGTGTTGGATACCCCTGAGCTAGTTGGTTAAGCTAAACAACAACTTGGAGAGTTGGAATATAAAAAGCTTTGCCTTACTTAGTTCATTCTAGAGGGATATCTTTTGAGTGTGTGTGTTTAAGAAAGATGATATCTTCATCGATTGGTCCTCGTGATCAGTTATTGGATCTATTGTCTTGTCCAAACTTTGATTTGGGTGTGGGCTATATCCTCAAATCAAATTAGAACCAACGATGTTCGTAATGTTGTCCTACTCGTGGTTGACCCCTCGAGCATACACCATCATATCTTTTGGTCTGACCAATGCTATCACCATGTTCACTTAACTGTGGAATTCCATCTATATGGAAGCATGGATGGATTGTTGTTGAACCCATTGGCAACATTTCCATCTTGTCCATGATTCATGTTGAACATCTAAGTAGTGTTGGAAACTTCTAAAAGCATTATCTTCATGTCTCATTCATGAAGCATATGTTGGATGAAAGAAGTGACTTTCTCCGATTCACGTGCATTTGGTGCAAGTTGCCGCCGTGAGTTCGAGAAAGATTGTTTTTTCTTCCTCTGGTACCATCCCAAGTCAGTCATGCATGTGTGAAGTATGCTATGGTTTGACAGGCTCTCTACCTCCATTCCATACATAATTCCTAGCACACCAAGCCACTGATTGATTTGTTCAAGATAAAGGAGTCTGTTCTAAGGTTATTACTTTAGACTTCCGCGCAGAGACTTCGATATCATTAATGATGGTTCCCTACCAGAACTCGGTAGTATTTTGTTGTAAGACTACCATGTGATCATGCTTGTCTAGGACAACGTGTTCAGATGGGTGTAGCAGAACCAGCTCATGTTTTGGGGCTTGCTATCGTAGTTCATTTCCTGAGAATCTCGCAACGTCATCTCATCGATTTGTGTTGCAAACTTTCATTTTTCTCTCTAGACTTGATGAGTCTGCAATATCCTGACACCAACTAGATCTGAATCTCGGGCAGATATGATGGTTGGAATGTGTCCCAAGAACTATAATATTGGTCTCTCTGTAACCCGGTAAAGTGGATGTCGTGGCCAACACACCTAGCCGGAAGACCTATTATTGTAGTATCTTGATTGAGGAAGTTGGCCACCTCCCCATAAGGATCTCATAGGATATACTCCAGAAGTTGCTCCTTATGGATTCTTGCTTTCCCGAAGTCCGACCTTTTACTTAATGCCCTAGATACCAAACCATATCAATAAATGGGTTACGCTAGCACATCAAGGAGAACATTAGAAGCGGAGTGCTAAATGTCTCTCGGTCGACCATCCAGATTCTGTTTCCTTGGCCTTGTTAAGGTGAAATTTGAGAAGGTGTTAGCTTCCTTTGCATCTGCATCGTCCATCACCATTCATCATGGTAGTATGTTGTGTTATCAGGATCCTTTACACGGATATTGGCAAAACCTTGATGAATATGGAAATGCTCAAGTTCTTGAGAGCACGCGCAAGCACTAGGTTTTATCGTTGGCATTAATTGGGATTTGCTCCCAGTTTCCTCGGTTATGTTATAACCTTTTCAAATAGTGGACTCACTCTCTACTGTTGGGTTTCTCCCTAGTTACTACAATCATTCCCAGCATTTGCATTTTATTCCCATCTTGTACCGCCGTTGTGCCATCCTACCACGGGTTCCCTCCATTTCCGATGATAAGTAGAGATCATCCATTATGTTGTCTTCAACAAGGTAGTCCACATCATCCATTCTAGTCAGAGTATGTCATTCTTTCAAACTCCTTCAAACGATTACTCGAGATTTGCCCTAGGCTGGTATAGAGAATTTTATTGATCTCTGGATCAAAAGTAATTCTTTTTGCCACTTAAGGGATAATTCTACGAGTAATCCTTCTCTAAGGTGTCTCGTTATGGTATCATGGCAACTCAAATCCTCGCTACGTTGACAACCGTTCACCACCCTCTTAGGTGTGGAATTGTTGTCTACCTAGTGAACCTTCGTCATCTGTTCCACTCCATCCCTCTAGATGTGTGCTTCGTGTCTCAGCTTGAGAGATGTTGCTATGGCTCATCCCGTAAGTTGATCCTGAGTTGTTCGATCTTCGAGAAGATCGATCCTTCTAGAGTTTCCTTTTCCTCTCGTTGTCATGTTGGCTGGAGTTCTCAGAGCAAGATGACGAGACAAAGATGGTGATTGAATCAACGCCTTTATGAAGTGCAACCTGGATCATGAAGATTGTGTTGACTTTGTGTCCCCTTTGTCTTCTTACCTCACATCTTGAATCTCGGGACGAGATTCTTGTTCAGTGGGGGTGAGTTGTCACAACCCTAGTCAGTGCTTGCATTAGAGTGATGCATCATGTTTAAATTCCAAAGAAACTTGAAATGGGGGGGTGTTCAAACCCTAGCACTTTGAAATTCAATTAGGTCCAGCTAAAAAAATTGCATTCAATGAACCCAAAATGCTCCGCCTTGATGTTTGATATTTTTGGCAATGGTTTTGATCCAAACCAAAAGTATGGAACATTTCTAAGGAATATTTTGGGCACTGAATTTAAATCATTACTGTATTTGGACTTGGAATTATATTCATAATATATAAGAATATATTTTCAAAAGCCCTGAAATATTTTATGTGCACCTGGAAATGACCAATGTGCAACATAAAAATATTTAGAGGAATCTTTGGCACTAGTTGAAGTCATTTTGATTTTCAAACAGTGGCAAATAATAAATAAATAAAAAGAAAACATAACATAATTGAAACAGAGCGGAAGAACTCACCTGCTTACCTGGCGGCATGCTACTGTAGTCGGCCCAGCTCTTGTGCAGCCCACCCGAGCCCAACTGCCAGTCATCACCCTCCTCTCACCAGGAGGATGAGAGGCGGGTGCTCGACGTGCGCGACCACGCACCGGGCCACCTCCTGCTTCCCGCCGCCTCCCCGACATCGCTTTGGACGCCACGCAATCGCCTGGTTTCCCTCGACCTATCCCTTCTGTGCGGCTCTCTCTTTCCCCCTCCTCTGCTCTCTTCTTGAACAGAGCTCGTCGATGCCGATCGTCGTTCCCGTGGTCACCGGCCACCCCTCTCCCTAACCCGAGTCCAGAAGCACCGCCGCAACTTCCTCGGCATTCCAATTGAGCTACAGGACGCCGGGAGGCCCTCCTTCATCATCATCGCGGTCGTCTTCAACATCGGGCACCCGAGCTCTTCGTCGTCGATTCGCGCCGTCAAGGACGCCCCCGAGCCCACTGACCTACTGCGTCGCCTCCCTGTGAGCCCCTACGTCGAACCCCCCTCTCCTCTGCTTCGTTTGCTTGTTGTAGACGTCGCCCCCTTGCTGACCATAGCATGCTGCCGCACAAGCTCGTCGCCGACGAGGCTCCGCTGATCTTTTGGTCCCGTGCATGTGCCCGTTGGCCTCGTGAGCACGCATAGAACCCATAGGTACTAACTACTGATTTCCCCGTGCGCTGCATCATCGGTTTCGTCGATGCCCGAACTCCGGCGGCCGCAAAAGAGCTCGCCTTCGTCAGCTCCGGCCACCCCAGCTGCTGCCGCTTGTTGCTTTGGATGTGCCTCACTCCCAGGAACCTGTAGGAGCAAACCGCACATCGAATGGTGCTCCGTAGCAAGCACACAATGCACCTCCGCCGTCGGCCGTGGTCGTCGCGGCGAAACTCAGGTGGCTGACGTGGCACCATTAGTTTAGGTGCTAATCGCGTTTAGTTAGTGTCCCGTGTCGATGACATATGGACCCCACGCCCTTAACTAACCATGGTTTAACCCCTGTTTAGTTTAAGTTAATCACAGTGGCCCCACGCGTCGGCGTTGACCTCGCTGACGTGGCCGTTGACCGGACCCACATGTCTGTGTCACTAACTGACACTGGGTCACTGACCAATGGGTCCCGCTAGTCAGGTTTGACCTGGACCGTTCAGTTGACATGCTGAGGTCAGCATGACGCAATCCTGACGCAGTAATAGGCTTTTCTGGATTTATTCTTATTCAGGAAATTCCAGAAAATGTCCAAAACTTCTAAAATTCATAGAAATTCAACCATAACTCAGAATGAAATAAGTTATATATGAAAAATGATCAGAAAAATCTAATCTATCCATATGTACTGGTTTCATGCATGTTAAAGTAACTTAACCCTGTTGTTTATATCAAACATGATAAAGCACTATTTAAATTCATAAGTTGAGTTTGGGATTGAACCTTTGGTTCAAAATGACTCAAACCCAGCTGGTTGTAGTTGCATTAGCCCAACACACTCATTTTTCCATGTCATGATCATACATCATATTGTGCATTGCATTGATTGTGTTTTCCTTCTCTGTTGCCGGTATTTGTCCCCTCTCAGTAGACGTGGTTCCGACGATGAGTTCGATGACACTGATGAAGAGATATAATATCTTCGGAAGTGCCAGGCAAGCAGTACCCCTTTGTTCATTCCAATACAATCTCACTCTCTCGCTTCTGCTCTCTTTACTACATTAGGACAACAATGATTCAACTGTTACATGCTGCGGTAGTTGAACCCCTTTCCTCTGCATGACCTGTCATTGCCACAGTAAATAGATGAAACCCACTAGTATGAGTAGGAGTTGTTTGAGCCCTAATGTGCCTACTCATTCATGCTTGTTTGTCATGCCTGCTACTGCTTAGAGTTGTGTCAGGTCTGATTCATAGGGGATGAATTGGAAAGTTGTGAACATGTCCTGCTGTTGAGAGCTAAGTGTGTGAACAAGATTTAGTAAAGGTACTGGTGCGAGGCCATGTAGGAGTACATGGTGGGTTGTCTAATTGAAACCGTCCTTAGGAACCGAGTTCTGTGTTTGTGATCCATGAATAGCTACTACCATGTGTTGGGCCCGAAACCAATGGAGCCTCTCGACTTATTAACCGCCTTGATCTCTATCCAGGAGTTGCAACTAGTTTCTGGTGTTTGTAGGATATGTGTTGGAGGCCGTGCGTAGCACTGACCCTAGGGGTGGGCTATGATGCGGTAGATACACCGTGGCACAGTGTACCGGGCGCCCGTTTGGTGTCTCGGGAACCCTGCACACATCGTTTGGGGCTGTGAGCGAAACCCCAGCCGGATCTCCTTGCGGATGGAACCCGAATAGGCGATAAACCTGGACTAGAGACTTGTGTGGTTAGTCAAGTCGTGGCCGACTCCCTCGCCAGGCTTTCGCTTGAAGGTTGCCGAGATACATGACGTGTACATGGTGATAAGTAGTGAGAGCGTGTGTGAAGAAGTACACCCCTGCAGGGTAAACATGATCTATTCGAATAGCCGTGTCCGTGGTAAAGGACTTCTGGGTTGCCTGTACAGTTCATAGACAAGTGAAAGTGGATACTCTAAAATGCGAAGATAAGCGTGAGTGCTATGGATGGCTTTCTCGTAGGGAGACGGGAGTGGATCCATAGTGGTGTATTGATATGGTGAATATGCGGACTCGTGTGCACCACCTCAAAAGAGTTATCCGCAGTCGTAGTACATGATAGCCACTGAGTCAAAGCTGGCTTGCTGCAGTTAAACTCCACCATCCCTTTATTGATACTGATGCATATGTAGTTAGTTCTGATGTAAGTCTTGGTGGGTACATTTGTACTCACGTTTGCTTAATTTATGTTTTTGCAGAGAGACTTCAGTCTCACTAGTAGTTCCGCATGGACTTCGAAGTTTAGCTTGTTACCTCGGCTACGATCTTGTGCCCTCGGCAGGATCTTGTAGATAGTCAGGCTTCTCAGCCTTTTACATTTGTAGTTGTTTATACTCAGACAAGTTAAGCTTCCGCATGTGCTTGTTGCTTGTATGCTCTGTATGTGGGGTCATGAGACCCATGTTTGTAATACTTGGCTCCTCGGAGCCTAATGAATAAATACTTTGAGTTGTAGAGTTTTGTTGTGATGCCATGTTGTATTTGCACATATCGAGCATATTGTGTGTATGATTTGAAATGCTTAGTATGTGTGGGATCCAACAACCTAGTTGTCTATCCTTGGTAGCCTCTCTTATGGGGAAATATAGTCTAGTGCTTCCACTGAGCCATGGTAGTCTGCTACAGCCCGGTTTACTGGAGTCCTGTTAGCCCAGTTGGTACCGCTCTGGAACACTTAGACTGGTCGGCATGTGTCCTTCTTCGATCCTGTGTCTTTCCCTTCGGGGAAATGTCACGCGGTGTCTTTCGGAGTCCAGTTAGCCTGCTACAGCACGGAATCCCGGAGTCCTACTAGCCCAGTTGCTACAGCCCGAAATCACTCGCTGATGACCGACACGTTCATCATTGGGTCATGTATGCCTGTCCCTATAAGTTAGTGCCACTTTGGGTTCACGACTAGTCATGTCGGCCTGGGTTCTCTGTCATATGGATGCTAGTGACACTATCATATACGTGAGCCAAAAGGCGCAAACGGTCCTGGGCCAGGTAGGGTGGCACCCGTGGGAATACCATGCGTGAGGCCGCAAAGCGATATGATGTGTTACATGCTAGATCGATGTGGGTTAGGATCGGGGTCCTGACATGCATCTACCTTATAGTTTGCTCTTTATTTTTTACAAAAATCATTTCTAGGTATATAAGTATCTATTTAATCGAAAATACATGGTTTGGTGGCTATACATCGAGGTTTGGATGGTGGACGAGGGCCCCAACTCCAAAGCGTGTAAACTCGCGTGCCCACCGCGTGACCGTGGCGTTGCCATGTGTTCTGGGCGGCCTAGGCATGTCTAGGGGGTTGGGTACTCCCCAGGCAGGTGCTAGGAAGAAAATTACAACATAAGATTCTCACGAGGAGACCGAACTATGCTCAAACATGAATTAGCAGCCAAGTGTTTGATTAGCGATACGGGAAATGCACATGGCCAATGGGCGTGCGTTTTGGCTGAGGATGATCATATACTAATAAGACTATCTTCACAATTTTTTAGCTAAAAAGGAGGAGCCTAGGTGGTACTTGCTTTGCAAAGTACCACACTGGACAGAAATATGAATGTTGAAGCTGGGCTCAAAATAAGGAATGGATTGAGCTGAAATTTTGTGGGGGTGGTTATTTGGGCATAGGAAAGCACTGTAGAAAATTGTCACCATTTGGACATGCCAAAGTGGTACTTCCTTCACAATGCTATTCCCTGGACAAAAACTTGGGAAAATTAGCGAGAGAAATTGGATAAATGAAATGAGCTCAAATTTGGTGTAGATAAGTTACATAGGTATGGTCATGCCCTGATAAATTTTCAGGTCATTTGGGTAAGCCTAGCTAGTACTTACTTCACAAAGCTTTTCTCGAGATAGAAACTTTGGAAATTTCCTGAGAAAGATTTACCAGGAAAATGGAGCTGAATATTATCATGTAGCAATGATTTGGGTATGGAAGAGTGCCCAAAAAGTTTGAGGGTAATAGGAGGGATCTGGATAACACTTGCTTTGCAATGTCCCGATCTGGCCATAAAATATAAATTGAACCTGGGCTCACATAGATGATTTGACTGAGCTGCAATTTGGAGGAGGGTGATAATTTGGGCATATGAAGGAACTTTATAACTTTCATGTCATTTGGATATATAAAAACGGTACTTCCTTCACAATGCTTCTAGGTGGAAAAAAACTTTGGAAATTTGCCGAGGAAGATTTACTGTGCAAATGGAGCTGAATTTTGTCATGAGGCAATGATTTGTATAGGAAACAATACGCAAAAAATTTGAGGGCAACCAAGAATATATAAATAGCACTTCCTTCACAAAGTATTGTTGTGAACAGAATAGGAAAATTAATATTGTTGAATTATTTTTGAACTAGGCAAGGAAGGACTTTTACATATTTGATGAAGATATGACCCAAAGAATTTATGAGATTTTTTGGGGAATTTTGGGAATGACAGAAATATAGGTTGCTTCACAACCTAGGGCAAAAATTGACACATGGACATGACACATAGGCAAAACTGATGAGGTGGCGCCTAGTCATAGCAATCCACCACAATTTACAAGGTTATGACCATCTATATTGGTCGTGATCAGCTAGAAATAAGGCAGCAGACCAGTGATGTCTGCTTTATGACCATTTTGTGTAAGGAAATTACGACCTTTCTAACCAAAATAGTCGATATAGTTGAGGGTTTGGAGCCCCCCGAACAGATTTTGACCAATTGATCTCAAATGGTTGTAGATCTATGACCAATTCTTCCAGGGTCACTGACAGAAGGTCACTAGTTGGCATATTTCTGTTGGAAATATGCCGTAGAGGCAATAATAAAAGTATTATTATTATATTTCCTTGTTCATGATAATTGTCTTTTATTCATGCTATAACTGTATTATCCGGAAATCGTAATACACGTGTGAATATATAGACCACAATATGTCCCTAGTGAGCCTCTAGTTGACTAGCTCGTTGTGATCAACAGATAGTCATGGTTTCCTGGCTATGGACATTGGATGTCGTTGATGACGGGATCACTTCATTAGGAGAATGATGTGATGGACAAGACCCAATCCTAAGCATAGCACAAAAGATCGTGTAGTTCGTTTGCTAGAGCTTTGCCAATGTCAAGTATCTCTTCCTTTGACCATGAGATCGTGTAACTCCTGGATACCGTAGGAGTGCTTTGGGTGTATCAAACATCACAACGTAACTGGGTGACTATAAAGGTGCACTACAGGTATCTCCGAAAGTATCTATTGTTTTATGCGGATCGAGACTGGGATTTGTCACTCCGTGTAAACGGAGAGGTATCTCTGGGCCCACTCGGTAGGACATCATCATATGCGCAATGTGACCAAGGAGTTGATCACGGGATGATGTGTTACGGAACGAGTAAAGTGACTTGCCGGTAACGAGATTGAACAAGGTATTGGATACCGACGATCGAGTCTCGGGCAAGTAACATACCGATAGACAAAGGGAATTGAATACGGGATTGATTAAGTCCTTGACATCGTGGTTCATCTGATGAGATCATCGTGGAACATGTGGGAGCCATCATGGGTATCCAGATCCCGTTGTTGGTTATTGACCGGAGAACGTCTCGGTCATGTCTACATGTCTCCCGAACCCGTAGGGTCTACACACTTAAGGTTCGATGACGCTAGGGTTATAAAGGAAGCTTGTATGTGGTAACCGAATGTTGTTCGGAGTCCCGGATGAGATCCCGGACGTCACGAGGAGTTCCGGAATGGTCCGGAGGTAAAGATTTATATATAGGAAGTCATGTTTCGGCCATCGGGACAAGTTTCGGGGTCATCGGTATTGTACCGGGACCACCGGAAGGGTCCCGGGGGCCCACCGGGTGGGGCCACCTGCCCCTGGGGGCCACATGGGCTGTAGGGGGTGCGCCTTGGCCTACATGGGCCAAGGGCACCAGCCCCAAGAGGCCCATGCGCCTAGGGAACCCTAGAGGGAAGAGTCCTCAAGGGGGAAGGCACCTCCGAGGTGCCTTGGGGAGGATGGACTCCTCCCCCCCCTCTTGGCCGCACCCCTTTCTTGGAGTAAGGGGCAAGGCTGCGCCTCCCCCCTCTCCCTTGCCCCTATATATAGTGGAGGGGAGGGAGGGCATCCATACCTGAGCCCTTGGCGCCTCCCTCCCTCCCGTGACACCTCCTCCTCTCCCGTAGGTGCTTGGCGAAGCCCTGCAGGATTGCCACACTCCTCCATCACCACCACGCCGTTGTGCTGCTGCTGGATGGAGTCTTCCTTAACCTCTCCCTCTCTCCTTGCTGGATCAAGGCGTGGGAGACATCGTCGAGCTGTACGTGTGTTGAACACGGAGGTGCCGTCCGTTCGGCACTAGGATCATCGGTGATCTGAATCATGACGAGTACGACTCCATCAACCCCGTTCACTTGAACGCTTCCGCTTAGCGATCTACAAGGGTATGTAGATGCACTCTCCTTCTACTCGTAGCTGGTCTCTCCATAGATAGATCTTGGTGTTATGTAGGAAAATTTTGAATTTCTGCTACGTTCCCCAACAGTGGCATCATGAGCTAGGTCTATTGCGTAGATTCTTTTCACGAGTAGAACACAAAGTAGTTGTGGGCGTTGATGTTGTTCAATATGCTTACCGTTACTAGTCCAATCTTGTTTCGACGGTATTGTGGGATGAAGCGGCCCGGACCGACCTTACACGTACTCTTACGTGAGACAGGTTCCACCGATTGACATGCACTTGGTGCATAAGGTGGCTAGCGGGTGCCAGTCTCTCCCACTTTAGTCGGAACGGATTCGATGAAAAGGGTCCTTATGAAGGGTAAATAGCAATTGGCATATCACGTTGTGGTTTTGCGTAGGTAAGAAACGTTCTTGCTAGAACCCATAGCAGCCACGTAAAACATGCAAACAACAATTAGATGACGTCTAACTTGTTTTTGCAGGGTATGCTATGTGATGTGATATGGCCAAAAGGATGTGATGAATGATATGTGATGTATGAGATTGATCATGTTCTTGTAATAGGATTCATGACTTGCATGTCGATGAGTATGACAACCGGCAGGAGCCATAGGAGTTGTCTTTATTTTTTGTATGACCTGCGTGTCATTGAAGAACGCCATGTAACTTACTTTACTTTATTGCTAAACGCGTTAGTCATAGAAGTAGAAGTAGTCGTTGGCGTGACAACTTCATGAAGACACGATGATGGAGATCATGATGATGGAGATCATGGTGTCATGCCGGTGACAAGATGATCATGGAGCCCCGAAGATGGAGATCAATGGAGCTATATGATATTGGCCATATCATGTCACAACTATATAATTGCATGTGATGTTTATTATGTTTATGCATCTTGTTTACTTAGGACGACGGTAGTAAATAAGATGATCCCTTACAAAATTTCAAGAAGTGTTCTCCCCTAACTGTGCACCGTTGCTACAGTTCGTCGCTTCTAAGCACCACGTGATGATCGGGTGTGATGGATTCTTACGTTCACATACAATGGGTGTAAGACAGTTTTACACAGCGAAAACACTTAGGGTTAACTTGACGAGCCTAGCATGTGCAGACATGGCCTCGGAACACGGAGACCGAAAGGTCGAGCATGAGTCGTATGGTAGATACGATCAACATGAAGATGTTCACCGATGATGACTAGTCCGTCTCACGTGATGATCGGACACGGCCTAGTTGACTCGGATCATGTGATCACTTAGATGACCAGAGGGATGTCTATCTGAGTGGGAGTTCATAAGATGAACTTAATTATCCTGAACATAGTCAAAAGGATTTTGCAAATTATGTCGTAGCTCACGCTATAGTTCTACTGTTTAGATATGTTCCTAGAGAAAATATAGTTGAAAGTTGATAGTAGCAATTATGCGGACAGTAGAAAGCTTATGTCCTCAATGCACCGCTCAGTGTGCTGAACCCCAATCGTCGTTTGTGGATGTTGCGAACATCGGACATACACGTTTTGATAACTACGTGATAGTTCAGTTAAATGGTTTAAGTAGAGGCACCAAAGACGTTTTTCGAAACATCGCAGAACATATGAGATGTTTCGAGGGCTGAAATTGGGATTTCAGGCTCGTGCCCATGTCAAGAGGTATAAGACCTCCGACGATTTTCTTAGCCTGCAAACTAAGGGAGAAAAGCTCAATCGCTGAGCTTGTGCTCAGATTGTCTGAGTACAACAATCACTTGAATCTAGTGGGAGTTGATCTTCCAGATGAGATAGTGATGTTTCTCCAAAGTCATTGCCACCAAGCTGCTAGAGCTTCGTGATGAACTATAACATATCAAGGATAGAGATGATGATCCTTGAGGTATTCGCGTTGTTTGACATCGCGAAAGTAGAAATCAAGAAGGAGCATCAATTGTTGATGGTTGATGAAACCACTAGTTTCAAGAAGGGCAAGGGAAAGAAGGGATACTTCATGAAACGGCAAATCAGCTGCTGCACCAATGAAGAAACCCGAGGTTGAACCCAAACCCGAGACTAAGTGCTTCTGTAATAAGGGTAACAACCACTGGAGCAAGATTACCCTAGATACTTGGTAGATGAGAAGGCTGGCAAGGTCGATAGAAGTATATTGGATATACATTATGTTAATGTGTACTTTACTAGTACTCCTAGTAGCACCAGGGTATTAGATACCGGTTCGGTTGCTAAGTGTTAGTAACTCGAAATAAAAGCTACGGAATAAAACGGAGACTAGCTAAAGGTGAGCTGACGATACGTGTTGGAAGTGTTTCCAAGTTTGATGTGATCAAACATCGCACGCTCCCTCTACCATCAAGATTAGTATTAAACCTGAATGGTTTATTGAATCTCGATCGTAGTGATACACATTTTCATGCCAAAAGATATAAGATAGTAATGATAGTACCACTTACTTGTGGCACTGCCATGTAAGTCATAATGGTACAAAACGCATGAAGAAGCTCCATGTTGATGGATCTTTGGACTCACTCATTTTTTGAAAAGTTTGAGACATGCGAACCATGTCTATTGGTATATATGCATGAAGAAACTCCATGCAAATGGACCGTTTGAACTCACTTGATTTTGAATCACTTGAGATATACCACATGGGCAAGATGACTGAAAAGCCTCGTTTTCAGTAAGATGGAACAAGATAGCAACTTGTTGGAAGTAACACATTTTGATGTGTCCAATCCAATGAGTGCTGAGGCATGTAGTGAATATCGTTATGATCTTACTTCACAGATGATTCGAGTAGATGTTGAGAATATTTACTTGATGAAACACAAGTCTGAATTATTGAATGGTTCAAGTAATTTCAGAGTGAAGTAGAAGATCATTGTGACAAGAGGATAAAATGTCTATGATATGATCATAGAGATGAATATCTGAGTTACGAGTTTTGGCACACAATTAAGACATTGTGGAAATTGTTTCGCAATTAATACCGCCTGGAACACCATAGTGTGATGGTGTGTCCGAACATCATAGTTGCACCCTATTGGATATGGTGCGTACCATGATGTCTCTTATCGAATTACCACTATCATTCATGGGTTAGGCATTAGAGACAACCACATTCACTTTAAATAGGGCACCACGTAATTCCGATGAGATGACACCGTATGAATTATGGTTTAGAGAAACCTAAGTTGTCGTTTCTTAAAGGTTTGGGGCTGCGACGCTTATGTGAAAAAGTTTCAGGATTAAGCTCGAACCCAAAGCGGATAAAATGCATCTTCATAGGAAACCCAAAACAGTTGGGTATACCTCCTAATTCAGATCCGAAAGCAATATGGATTGTTTCTTGAATCGGGTCCTTTCTCGAGGAAAGGTTTCTCTCGAAAGAGTTGAGTGGGAGGATGGTGGAGACTTGATGAGGTTATTGAACCGTCTCTTCAACTAGTGTGTGGCAGGGCACATGAAGTTGTTCCTGTGGCACCTACACCAATTGAAGTGGAAGCTTATGATATTGATCATGAAACTTCGGATCAAGTCACTACCAAACCTCGTAGGACGACAAGGACACGTACTACTTCGAAGTGGTAAGGTGATCCTGTCTTGAAGGTCATGTTGCTAGACAACAATGAACCTACGAGCTATGGAGAAGCGATGGTGGGCCCGGATTCCGATAAATGGCTCGAGGCCATAAAATCCGAGAACGGATCCATGGACTTTGGTGGACTTGCCCGATGATCGGCAAGCCATTAAGATAAATGGATCTTTAAGAAGAAGACGGACGTGGATGGTAATGTCACCATCCATGAAGCTCGACTTGTGGCAAAAAGTTTTTCACAAGTTCAAGGAGTTGACTACGATGAGATTTTCTCATCCGTAGCGATGCTTAAGTCCGTCGGATTCATGTTAGCATTAGCTGTATTTATGAAATCTGGCAGATGGATATCAAAACGAGTTTCCTTACCAGTTTTCGTGAGGAAAGGTTGTATGTAATACAATCAGAAAGTTTTTTTTGTCGATCCTAAGGATGCTAAAAGGTATGCTAGCTCCAGCGATCCTTCTAAGGACTGGAGTGAGCATCTCGGAGTTGGAATGTATGCTTTGATGATGATCAAAAATTTTTGGGTTTGTACAAAGTTTATGAGAAACTTGTATTTCCAAAGAAGTGAGTGGGAGCACTATAGAATTTCTGATGAGTATATGTTGTTGACATATTGTTGATCAGAAATGACGTAGAATTTCTGGAAAGCATATAGGGTTATTTTGAAAGTGTTTTTCAATGGAAAGCCTAGATTAAGCTACTTGAACATTGAGCATCAAGATCTATAAGGATAGATCAAAATGCTTAACAATACTTTCAAATGAGCACATACCTTGACATGATCTTGAAGGTGTTCAAGATGGACCAGTCAAAGAAGGAGTTCTTGCCTGAGTTGTAAGGTACGAAGTTAAGACTTAAAGCTCGACCACGGCAGAATAGAGAGAAAGGATGAAGGTCGTCCCCTATGCTTAAGACGTAGGCTCTTCAGTATGCTATGCTGTGTACCGCACCTAAAGTGTGCCTTGCCATGAGTCAGTCAAGGGGTACAAGAGTGATCCAAGAATGGCTCACAGGACAGCGGTCAAAGTTATCCTTAGTAACTAGTGGACTAAGGAATTTTCTCGATTATGGAGGTGGTAAAAGAGTTCGTCGTAAAGGTTACGACGATGCAAGCTTGACACCTATCCGGATAGCTCTGAGTAGAGAGACCGGATACATATAATGGAGCAATAATTTAGAATAGATCCAAGTAGAACAGTTGTTTGGAATAGCTCCAAATAGAGCGTGGTAGCTGCATCTAGGAGATGACATAGAGATTTGTAAAGCACACACGGATCTGAAAGATTCAGACCCGTTGACTAAAACCTCTCTCACAAGCAACATGATCAAACATAAAACTCATTGAGTGTTAATCACATAGTGATGTGAACTAGACTACTGACTCTAGTAAACTCTTGGGTATTAGTCACATGGCGATGTGACCTGTGAGTGTTAATCACATGGCGATGTGAACTAGATTATTGACTCTAGTGCAAGTGGGAGACTGTTGGAAATATGCCCTAGAGGCAATAATAAAAGTATTATTATTATATTTCCTTGTTCATGATAATTGTCTTTTATTCATGCTATAACTGTATTATCCGGAAATCGTAATACACGTGTGAATATATAGACCACAATATGTCCCTAGTGAGCCTCTAGTTGACTAGCTCGTTGTGATCAACAGATAGTCATGGTTTCCTGGCTATGGACATTGGATGTCGTTGATGACGGGATCACTTCATTAGGAGAATGATGTGATGGACAAGACCCAATCCTAAGCATAGCACAAAAGATCGTGTAGTTCGTTTGCTAGAGCTTTGCCAATGTCAAGTATCTCTTCCTTTGACCATGAGATCGTGTAACTCCTGGATACCGTAGGAGTGCTTTGGGTGTATCAAACGTCACAACGTAACTGGGTGACTATAAAGGTGCATTACAGGTATCTCCGAAAGTATCTATTGTTTTATGCGGATCGAGACTGGGATTTGTCACTCCGTGTAAACGGAGAGGTATCTCTGGGCCCACTCGGTAGGACATCATCATATGCGCAATGTGACCAAGGAGTTGATCACGGGATGATGTGTTATGGAACGAGTAAAGTGACTTGCCGGTAACGAGATTGAACAAGGTATTGGATACCGACGATCGAGTCTCGGGCAAGTAACATACCGATAGACAAAGGGAATTGAATACGGGATTGATTAAGTCCTTGACATCGTGGTTCATCCGATGAGATCATCGTGGAACATGTGGGAGCCATCATGGGTATCCAGATCCCGCTGTTGGTTATTGACCGGAGAACGTCTCGGTCATGTCTACATGTCTCCCGAACCCGTAGGGTCTACACACTTAAGGTTCGATGACGCTAGGGTTATAAAGGAAGCTTGTATGTGGTAACCGAATGTTGTTCGGAGTCCTGGATGAGATCCCGGACGTCACGAGGAGTTCTGGAATGGTCCGGAGGTAAAGATTTATATATAGGAAGTCCTGTTTCGGCCATCGGGACAAGTTTCGGGGTCATCGGTATTGTACCGGGACCACCGGAAGGGTCCCGGGGGCCCACCGGGTGGGGCCACCTGCCCCGGGGGGCCACATGGGCTGTAGGGGTGCGCCTTGGCCTACATGGGCCAAGGGCACCAGCCCCAAGAGGCCCATGCGCCAAGGGAACCCTAGAGGGAAGAGTCCTCAAGGGGGAAGGCACCTCCGAGGTGCCTTGGGGAGGATGGACTCCTCCCCCCCCTCTTGGCCGCACCCCTTTCTTGGAGTAAGGGGCAAGGCTGCGCCTCCCCCCTCTCCCTTGCCCCTATATATAGTGGAGGGGAGGGAGGGCATCCATACCTGAGCCCTTGGCGCCTCCCTCCCTCCCGTGACACCTCCTCCTCTCCTGTAGGTGCTTGGCGAAGCCCTGCAGGATTGCCACACTCCTCCATCACCACCACGCCGTTGTGCTGCTGCTGGATGGAGTCTTCCTTAACCTCTCCCTCTCTCCTTGCTGGATCAAGGCGTGGGAGACATCGTCGAGCTGTACGTGTGTTGAACGCGGAGGTGCCGTCCGTTCGGCACTAGGATCATCGGTGATCTGAATCACGACGAGTACGACTCCATCAACCCCGTTCACTTGAACGCTTCCGCTTAGCGATCTACAAGGGTATGTAGATGCACTCTCCTTCTACTCGTAGCTGGTCTCTCCATAGATAGATCTTGGTGTTACGTAGGAAAATTTTGAATTTCTGCTACGTTCCCCAACAATTTCTTGTAGTGAACAACGGGAGTGGCCGCCATTTTTCGCCGAGATTAGCTTCATCCCTCGGCTTGTACTCCCCCCATCGTTCCATCATGTAGTGCATATAGATCCAGGACTGGACACTAGTTAGCTTCTAATGTTGACTTGTTGCTTGTAGGTACATATGCCCTTGGCAAGGATCCACGCATCGACCCTTTTTGCGTATGGGGCAATGAGATATTGATGAACAAGCATCAAGTGAGGAAACTGATAGGATTATTATCAAAAAGATACGAATGGTGGCAAGCAAATTATTTGGTTGTGCTCTATCCAACACAACAGTGAGCTGTAGGATGGTAACTACAAATTCTGCAGCCTTCTCTTTTTACTGCCCATAATGAGTTGTTAGACAACAATGTCTGAATCTTTTTCGTTCCCAGTGGTTCCGGAAGCAGTTCACTCAAGATTACCTCGCAAAGTACATGATTGGTGGACACGCAATGAAAGGTTAAAGTATTTCATCCAGACTACAATGAGCATCGAGAAGTCCTAATGAAGACAGTGAAGGATAGATGGGCAGCCATCAGAAGGGGTTGGCCTAGAGTTGTGTGCGCCTTACGCATGGAGGAGGGCACAATATGGGCATTCCGCTTCACCTTCTCCAGCAATCAGAATGTCTTTCGCCTCTCTCTTTACAGTATTTAGTACAACCGTGGTTCATCATTCTTTACTTGATGCTTCTGTAGCTCTTCAGTATATGTACTTGTGCATTGAATTATGGTTTCGTGGTTGAACCTATATTTGTAATAAACATGGTTGGATATGAAATAAGTGATTGTCTACTTTCAAATTCATAACATGTGATTTTTAAATTAGGGATTAATTGGATTAATTATGGATTAAATAGGGATTACACAGTGCACGGTTTGCGAAAGCGAAATGTCTACGATATACGTGGAGATTAGAAACGTTTCTAGGATCCACTACGTGTGCGATCAATCTCCACTGCACACACGACTTTCTCTTGAAAAGTGTTTGTGTTAGGCCACCTTGCGCAAATGTTTATCACATAAAAAGTGTGTGTGATGGACAGCCTTTGCCACACAGTTTCTTTCTATGGACAGTGTGTGATGCATTCAATAACGCAAACGATAAAATTATTAATATCGTATGCAATGGCAACGCTATCACAAACGATTTAACAGGAAAAATTGTGTGTGATGTACCTGTGAACGGAAACGTTTTCCTTGGAGCGACTGTGTGGGATGTACATATGAACGGAAACGTTTAGCGGGGACTGACTGTGTGGGATGTACTTGCGACCCAAAACAATTTCGTTGTATAATTGTATTTTTTTAGCTGTATTATACGTATTTCCGTATTTGATCGCTCTCCGGTTGGACACGACCTCATTTTGCCGAACGTGTGTGCCAGGAGGGCATATCCCCGATGGTTTATGGGTCGTGTGGGAAGGACCCCCCTATCGCCCACACTCACTTGACGACAGTTCCAGATGCCGTCGTAGAAAGGGGTTAAAAACCGTTTGTTTAGAACCAACGCGCACCAGTGTGTGTTTGTTTGTTTCTCTTTTAGAACTCGGATAAAATATTTGAGAAGAGTACCCTATTATGCAATGGTAAAGAAAGTAATGCAGATAAGGTTCAAGATAGTGAGACATCCCTGTTGGTCTCCAAGAAGCTGATAAAAACTATATTGAAGACACTGAGACAACCCCAAAGTCCCGTCTTGATGTAGTGTTCGAGTTACTGGCTCTCCAAGAAGCCCATAGTTTGTGACATGAGATGGGTTGATTGGGAGTACATCAAGGACAATGAAGAGCACTATCCTGGAGTGCAAGACAGCTTTAGTGCTTGTGGAGTTGCAGACTTTGTTGGGCAGAAGCTCACAAAGTGGAACGAGGAACTTATTATGCAATTCTACTCCACGGCACACTTCTATCCAGATGGTAGGATAACTTGGATGTCTGAAGGTACGAGGTACCAATCTACTGTTGCTGAGTGGGCACAGCTCATCAATGCCCCAAAGGAGCATGAGGATGACTTGGATATCTATGCCAAGAAGAAGATGGACCACAACTCTATGTCCAATATGTACAAGGAAATTCCAAACGAGGCACTTGACACTTTCAAGTTTGGCTCAGTCCATTATCTTCTGTCAGGGATGCCAACTATTAATTGGATTTTGAGGCACACTCTCTTGCCCAAGTCAGGTGATCACAAGATGATCAGAGGCCATGCAATCAATTTGCTTCATGTATTTGATGTACCTCGGAAATTCAAGGTCATGAGCCTCATAGTAGAGACTATCAAGAGGACTGCAACAGATCAGAAGAGGAGCTGTGGGTATGCCCCACAAATTCAGGAGCTCATTAACTCAAAGATGGGCACAGGCATATACTTGTTGGACAAGGAACACCTGCCCATCCGTCTAGATTTTGAAGATAATCAAGTTGTTATGACTAAGAATGAACCATCGTCTGCACAAGCACAAGCAAAGAAGGAGAAGGAAAGGAAGGAGAAAGCTGCCAAGATGCCAACTCAAGAGGAGGCATCTGAGTATTTCTTGAAAACCAAACAAGAGCAGCTTGGTTACCTGATTGCATCCACCCTGTGGATTGAGAAAGTACTAGCCACCCTAACTCAAAACCAGGCAAGCCTAGAGAGAATCATGGAACAAAAGTTCTATGACTTGGATGTCAAGGTGACAGAGATTCAGACTGTAGTGGAGCAGCTCCAAGATGACATGCAGGAGAGGAGAGGCAGGACTACAACTGATGCCTTTGCCAGAGTGCCACGAGGTCTGAGGTCGTCTGCAGTGCCAGTTGCTGACAACAGAGCCACCACGTCTGCACCAGCTACAGCCTCAGTTCCACCAGCTCCAGCATCTACTTCAGCCTCGACTCCAACCACGTCTACAGAAGGCTTCGTCCTTGGAGTGCTCCGGACTCCACCACCACCTGAAGATCAAGCCTGAGCGTCGATCTAGCACTATGCATTTTCTAGGAACTTTTTGGTAACTTGTTGCCAAAGGGGGAGAAAAATGTATAGATCATAGGCTTCGAGAGAGAGTGTTGCTTTTATTCTCTCTTGCTTTATTTGGTGTTTTTTTCGAACTTTGTTTGCTTTTGAGTGCTTGAGATACTACGTCATTATCTGTGAGACATTGATGATCATGTGCTTGATCATAAGCTACACTTAATGCTTGGTGAATGCTATTATCTTATCTATCTTATGTGATCATTCACTTTTCTTGGTGATGAGTGCATGTATTTCATTCTTATCATTTTAAGCGCTCCACCAAGATGTATGTGACATGGAAGAGTAACCCATGACTCTAACTCCTTGTGCATTTGCAGTCCAAAGCAAATTTTAAATATTCACAAATTTAGGGGGAGCTCTTACTTATCACATACTTCTCAAAGCGACGATATATTTCATACTTATTATCATTTGTCGAAGCTTTGATCTATATGTTGTCATCAATTACCAAAAAGGGGGAGATTGAAAATGCAACTATCCCTAGGTGGTTTTGGTAATTCATAACAACATATAGCTCATTGAGCTAATGCTATTCCAAGATGATTATTTCAGGAAAGCTCAATGATTGGCATGGCATGGATGGTGAAAGTGGAACCCTCAAAATGCGAAGGACAAAGGATTGGCTCAAGCTCAAAAGCTCAAGACTCTTCATTTTATATTTTAGTGATCCAAGATCACATTGAGTCTTTAGGAAAAGCCAATACTATCAAGGAGGGATGAGGTGTTGCTTAATGAGCCTCTTGCTTCATGTGCTTAGTGATATGCTCCAAAACCCTCAACTACTTTCCCATATCCACATATGACCTAAACCCTAAGCCAAACTCGGTCCTACCGATTCTTTCTATCCGGCGCCACCGAGTTTCACTTGTCATAAGCCACTGCCAAACCCTAGAAATTCGGTTCTACCGATAGGGATCTCGGTCTCACCGAGATGGGATTGCAAACTCTCTGTTTCCCTTTCGTAACTTTTCGGTCTCACCGAAAGAGCGAATCGGTCCCACCTAGATTGCAATGTAAATTCAGTGTTTCCTTTTTGTAACTTTTCGGTCTCACCGAAAGAGCAAATCGGTCCCACCGAGTTTGCCTGACCAACTCTCCGGTTAGCTAATTACCAAAATCGGTCTCACCGAGTTTGTGTAATCGGTCTCACCGAGATTACGTTATGCCCAAACCCTAACCATATCGGTCCTACCGAGTTGCATGTTAGTCCCACCGAAAATCTCTAACGGTCACTAGGTTTACCTTTTCGGTCTGACCGAGTTTGTTGATTCGGTCCCACCGAGATTGGAAAACTGTGTGTAACAGTTGGATTTTGTGTGGAGGCTATATATACCCCTCCACCTCCTCTTCATTCGAGGAGAGAGCCATCAGAACACATACACAATTCCAACTCATATGTTCTGAGAGAGAACCACCTACTCATGTGTTGAGACCAAGATATTCCATTCCTACCATATGAATCTTGATCTCTAGCCTTCCCCAAGTTGCTTTCCACTCAAATCTTCTTTCCACAAAATCCAAATCCTATGAGAGAGAGTTGAGTGTTGGGGAGACTATCATTTGAAGCACAAGAGCAAGGAGTTCATTACCTACACACCATTTGTTACTTCTTGGTGAGTGGTTTCTCCTAGATTGGCTAGGTGTTACTTGGGAGCCTCCGACAAGATTGTGGAGTTGAACCAAGGAGTTTGTAAGGGCAAGGAGATTGCCTACTTCGTGAAGATCTACCGCTAGTGAGGCAAGTCCTTTGTGGGCGATGGCCATGGTGGGATAGACAAGGTTGCTTCTTCGTGGACCCTTTGTGGGTGGTTGCTTCTTCGTGGACCCTTCGTGGGTGGAGCCCTCTGTGGACTCGCGCAACCGTTACCCTTTGCGGGTGGAGCCCTCCGTGGACTCGCGCAACCGTTACCCTTCGTGGGTTGAAGTCTCCATAACGTGGATGTAGGATAGCACCACCTATCCGAACCACGGGAAAAACATCCGTGTCTCCAATTGCGTTTGAATTCTCCAAACCCTTCCCTTTACATTCTTGCAAGTTGCATGCTTTACTTTCCGCTGCCAATATACTCTTTGCATGCTTGCTTGAATTGTGTGATGATTACTTGACTTATCCTACAATAGCTAAAATCTGCCAAGAACTAAAATTGGGAAAAGGTTAAGTTTTTATTTGGTCAAGTAGTCTAATCACCCCCCCTCTAGACATACTTTCGATCCTACAGGAGCGGCAGAGTGCGTTCGAGGTGAGCGTCGCTGAAGCTGCAACAATGGCAGTCACCATATTGCAGTTTCCCACACTACTGCAGGATGCTGCTAATGTGACACTACGATCAGAGACCCTTCAAGAAATTGTGTGTGATGCAATAATCGCAAACAGTGGTGTATGAAAACCGTCAAAAAGGTGAAAATGTTTGTGATGGAGGATGCATCAAACATGGTTCAGATTTTAGTTGCATGTGTAATGAAGGGCAAACGATTCAGTTCAATTAACTGTTTGCGATGAGGAGGGAGAAAAGAAACGAGCAGCCAGATGAAGGCGTGTGCGATACATAGCATACAGTTCACTCGGATGAACTGTTTGTGATTAGGCAACACAACAGAAACGGGCAGCCAGATGAAGGTGTGTGCGATATACAGAATACAATTCACTCGGATGAACTGTTTGTGATTAGGCAACACAAAAGAAACAGCCAGCCAGATCAAGGTGTGTGCGATATACGGCATGCGGTTCACTCGGATAAACTGTTTGTGTTGACACAAGAGAACAGAAACGGTTCAACTTAACAAGACGTGTGTGTTGTGCGATGGGATTGCATGCGGTTCACTCGGCCGCTATCGTTAGTGTGTGACCTCTGTGGCAACCATTTTCTCCCCAGGCGCCTCTTCGTGTACCGTGAAAACCGTCCACTGACTCTTCGCCTTTCCCTCCCGATTTGGAACTGCTATAGCACGCTAGCTCTTCCTCCCTCCTCCATTTGCCTTCACTCTTCCTTCCACCATTGTTTGATCGTCTTCTCCATGGAGGGAACAAGCTGGAAATGACCCTGTTATTCTTGCCCCGATCTGAATGATGACGCGGTGGAGGAACTCATTGATCGGTGCAACATCATCACCTCGGCTAGCATGGCATGTTCATTCAAGACCATTCTCGACTCAACTAATAACATCATTACAAGGAACCCAAGGGTCCAGGAGTGATTTGATCTCCCCTATCTTCTTCGCCGTGACCCTGCTGACTGGCGTGGGGACGAGGGAAGCCTCGCCTTGTGTAAGTTGATGTCGCTTGATAATGATACGTATGATGTTAAGATGCCATCGCTTGAGTGCAAGGCTTGGGCAGGCGCAAATGGAGATTGGGTTGTTTATACTGGGTACAACTACGAGTGGGAACTTGTGAATGTGTACACTCGTCACCGAGTTCCACTTCGAAAAATCTCAGATGACTGCCTAGAGGTTGAGTACACCAGTATTTTGCGTGAGTTCAAATACGATCACGCTGACTGTCGTCTACGGAAGATAGCAATTTGTCGAGTTCAACCGCTCTTGGGGTTATAGGAATGCTTATGTTGTCGCTATCTTCGACAAGCTTGTTGTCGTCCTTCGTGGTTCGACTCGATGGATATTGCTCAAAAATCAGTTTCTATACACGGATGAGTACTGTGATGCAATTCAATACGAGGGTCTTGTGTTTGCTGCCACCACTCGTGGCACTGTTTTTGCATGGAATCCTCATGATTTCGGTACGTTTGTCTTCCACCATAATTATAATTGTTTCATCCACATGCATGCGGGTTAGCTAGTTTCTCTTTACTAATTAACCTTCTTGTGTTTCCAAGGTCCTGCGAACATTCCACCACCTATACTTGAAAATTTTATTCACGAGCATGAGGACGAGCAGGACCCATATACTCAGTGGCTCCTGGCAACTTATTCCGATGGATCACCTCTTCTTGTCTGTATACGGGGCACTGCTAATCTTACTAAGGAAGCAGGTGTTGTCTCGTATGGTCGCAATCTCCGGACCTATTCCAACATCCGTTGCAGGGTATTCCGGATGGATACTAGTGTACTAGCGCCAACACCTTCTCCCTGGTTCAATATTGAAAGTCTTGGAGGAAACTCGCTCTTCCTTGGACAAAACAATCCAATGATGGTGGAAGGCGATCCAGCTGCTGTTGACACAGCGTTACTACCATTTATGAGAAGCAATTGTATCTATACCTCGGACATTACTATGCTTCCCTACCATCCCAATATGGGTCCTGACATAGGCTGCTTCAGCCTCGATGATCAGTCCTGCGTTGGTCTCGAGATTGACAGTAGCTGGCCCTTCCCAGAGAATCACTTCTGGTTCAAAGCAAGTGTTTCCAATGCCGACGAGTGGTTGAGCTGAAGTTCATTTCATCGCTTTGTTATTTGTTGTGTGAGAAAAACTCTGCTAGAATGTTTTGTTGGAAATGATCTATAATCCAATGTGTATCCTCATTGTCGTTGTGGGTTGATGACTTGTTGTATGTAATCAATGGTACATTTGCATACGCGTCCATGAACTCACGCCTGCTAGTGGTGTCCATATGGACAGTGCTAGTGATTTTAGTTGCAAAAATTAGATAGTGCTAGTGATTTGTAACTACATATTTTGACAAATCACAGTGTTACAAGGTTGACAAATGGCAATGTTACTAGATAAACAAATGCCAATCTTTCTAGTTTGAGAAATGGCAACATACCCAAAATGACAGATATGCAAATCTTACCCAATTGTTTGTACGTGGTTGCACACGGGTCATGCAAAACAACCGTTTGCGTTGAAGGGATGCAGAAATCCTGCTCGCCACATTTTCCCTTGGCTTCCTCGGGAAGCTGTCGGTTTGCATACGGGTGTTCTAACTAAAACGTTGCGATGAGTGTTTTATATTTAAAAACCATTGAAGTTTTTTAAAATAAAATGATTTGATAAGTCCGTACATTAAGAGAGAAAAATGCAAGTTCGTTCAAACCATATCTTTCATTCAGTCACACTGCGAATTTATATTCATATGATCGAGAATTCGAGATACAGTATTAAACCCCAAAAAAACTATTTCCGGCGGCGGCGGAGGCGGCGTGCCGTGCCGTCGTTGTCGTCCTCCGGGACGCTGTTGTTGAAGTTTTCAAGGCAGCAGAAAATGTTCTTCACTTGTAAATCAAACATCATGTCGTCGCGCGATCAACGGGTGGGGCGCGGAGGACGGCAACTGGCTCTGCTGAGAGGTAGCGGTCGATTGTAGCGTCCCATGCCACTGAGGGGGGGGGGGGCGCACGGGCACGGGCGCGGCGGGTGCACCCAAATGCACGGGGACCGACGCCGCGGTGGGTGGAGGGGCGTGCACGGGCGCGGCGGGTGCAGCGAAACGCACGGGGGCCGGCGCCACAGTGGGTGGAGGGGCGCGCACGAGCACGAGCACTGGCATGTACACAAGCTCGGGCGGGTCCGCGAAAACCTCGCTGACGCCAGCGGCTTCCAGCTCTGCGATAGTGCTCGGCGACCAGCCCATCAATGCTACGGGGATGGTCGCTGGCGTGGGCGCGGGGATGGGAGCTGGGACGGGAGCGGGGGTAGCAACCGCCACGGCCAGCTCGTTCTGGGCCATGTCCATGAGGCCCCATTCCTCCTTATTTTCTATCTCCTTCGGCTCGGAGTCGACTTCAACAAACTTGAAGACCAGTGGCAGATGATCATTCTGCGCCATGGCGGTGGAGGTCTGCGGGGGTGAGGGGAATGGGAGGCGAACAGTAAGGCCGCCCGTATTAAACAGCGGCTCAGGCGCCATTAATGGAGAGGAAGGCGGGCGGCCATGGAAGTCAAAGGGCTCGCTTCCTAGTAATCCTGCGCAACGTACAGCTCGCACGCTTCCCGGTGAGCCTGCGCATTGGAGGACAGCTTACACGCCTCTCGGTGAGCATGCGCACCAGGACTACGCTCGCACGCCTCCCATTCAGTCAAGGTCAAGCAGCTGTCCGCACGGCATGTCCTACAACCATTAAAACCAAGACACGTGGCGTCACGTGAATAGTTAACAGAACGCGCATGATTTGAATTATACAAACGTTTGAGATATTAAAGTGGCAGCTATTTTTTCAAAATGCCTTTGTTGGCTGTTATTTTTCGAGTGCGCCTTCTCTCAAAATGGACACGAAAAATACCACATCATGTCGGGTGCCATTCCATGATAGCATGCCAAGTTTCATGAATTTCAGACGAGTTTTGGATTTACAAGAATTTAAAAACCAGGCATCTCAATGTTTTGCCGGTAATCAACGGTGCCCTGGTGTTTGAAATTCATTCCCATTTCTTGCATGGGACCTAAGCATGCACCCAAGGACACATATTTGATTTTTTAACCAATTTATATGCACTGGAGCATGTGCATGTAGTTCAAATTTGAATTATGCACACAAATGCATTGAAAACTCAGTTAATGCATAAAAATGTCCAAAAGAACCCCAAAAAATCACAAAAACTGACACAACACTCTTGTTGTTCTATGTTGACACGAGAAAATTTTTGGAAGCAATAAGAGGCAGTGGATATCGTTTTGTCCCCAAAGGTGGGACGTTCCCTACCGAAACCATGATGCTTGTTGTGAGAAACTCTGATTTGTGAGAAGCATATACCCAAACCTGCCCCAAACAGGATAATTTTTTTACCACGGCATGTTGATGCCGCTCCATGAAAGCATGCCAAGTTTCATGAATTTCAGACGAGTTTTGGATTTACTAGAATTTAAAAACGAGGCATCTCAATGTTTTGCCGGCAATCAACGGTGCCCTGGTGTTTGAAATTCATTCACATTTCTTGCATGGGACCTAAGCATGCACCCAAGGACACATATTTGATTTTTCAACCAATTTAAATGCACTGGAGCATGTGCATGTAGTTCAAATTTGAATTATGCACATAAATGCGTTGAAAACTCAGTTAATGCATAAAAATGTTCAAACGAACCCCGAAAAATCCCAAAAATTGACACAACACTATGTTGTTCTATGTTGACACGAGAATTTTTTTGAAAGCAATAAGAGGCAATGGATATCGTCTCATCCCCAAAGATGGGACGTTCCCTACTGAAACCATCATGCTTGTTGTGAGAAGCTCTGGTTTGTGAGAAGCATATACCCGAACCTGCCCCAAATGGGACAAATTTTTTAACACGACATGTTGATGCCGCTCCATGATAGCATGCCAAGTTTCATGAATTTCAGACGAGTTTTGGATTTACTAGAATTTAAAGACTAGGCATCTCAATGTTTTGCCGGCAATCAACAGTGCCCTGGTGTTTGAATTTCATTCCCATCCATTGTATGGAACCTAGCAATTCACCCAAGGATACATATTAGATTTTTCAACCAATGTTAGTGCATTGGAGCATGTGCATGTAGTTCAAATTTGAATTATGCACATAAATGCATTGAAAACTCAGTTAATGCATAAAAATGTCCAAATGAACCCCGAAAAATCCCAAAAATTGACACAACACTCCTGTTGTTCTATGTTGACACGAGAATTTTTTTGAAAGCAATAAGAGGCAATGGATATCGTTTCGTCCCCAAAGGTGGGACGTTCCCTACCGAAACCATCATGCTTGTTATGAGAAACTCTGATTTGTGAGAAGCATATACCCGAACCTGCCCCAAATGGGACAATTTTTTTAACACGGCATGTTGATGCTGCTCCATGATAGCATGCCAAGTTTCATGATTTTCATACGAGTTTTGGATTTACTAGAATTTAAAAACCAGGCATCTCAACGTTTTGCCGACAATCAACAGTTCCCTGGTGTTTGAATTTCATTCCCATCTCTTGCATGGGACCTAGAAATTCACCCAAGGACACACATGTGATTTTTCAACCAACCTTAGTGCGTTGGAGCATGTGCTTGTAGTTCAAATTTGAATTATGCACATAAAATGCCTAGAAAACCCAGTTAATGCATAAAAAGGGCCAACGAACCCCAAAAATTTCAAGATTGAACACAACACTCATGTTGTTCTATGTTGTCACTATAAATTTTTTGAAAGCAATAAGAGGCAACGGATATCATCCCGTCCCCAAAGGTGGTACGTTCCCTATCGAAACCATCATGCTTGTTGTGAGAAGCTCTGGTTTGTGAGAAGCTTATACCCGAACCTGCCGCAAATAGGACAAAAATTTTACCACGACATGTTTGATGCCACTCCATGATAGCATGCCAAGTTTCATGAATTTCATACGAGTTTTGGATTTACTAGAATTTAAAAACTAGGCATCTCAACGTTTTGCCGGCAATCAACAGTGCCCTGGTGTTTGAATTTCATTTCCATCTCTTGCATGGGACCTAGAAATTCACCCAAGGACACATTGTTCGACCCTTTTTGCATACGGGGAAATGAGTTGTCCATGAATATCAATCAAATCAAGAAACTCAGAAAGATTTTTAGGATAAAGAAATTAGCAACGAAAAACAACAAGATATTTGTTTGCACAATGAAGAAGACATCAGTTCACTACAAGATGGTACTAACTATTATAACTTGTCTTTTCTTATTCCTTTGCCCCATTTTCAATATAGAGAATATATTTATGCACGTCCTTGTTTTCAGGCTTTTCCAAAGCAGTTCACTAATGATTACCTCTCAACCCACCTCTATGGTCAGGAGGCGAGGAAGGTTTTCATACAACACCTACGGTTCAATATTGAAGTGTTTCTGAAGAGGACGAAGGACGGCATCCACAGGCACTGGCCTAAAATTGCAAAGACTTTCAACATGAATAAAGGCTCAATATTCGCCTTCCGCTTCAGCAGTTTTCTAGATGAGATGCATCTGTCTATATACCGTCTATGATGCTAATTTCGAAAGGTTCTACTTGTTGCGTGTGAAACTTGGTGCTGGTGCAGTTGTGTAATGGGGTAGCTAAGTGATGAAGCTATATCATGTTGTACTCTAATGTATTTCAATTATGAAATCTTAATATGGAGATGAAATACATTATGTGCTTAATATGAATACCAATTAGATTAATAAATGGATTACTAATAATATGGCAATTAGCCTGCTAATTGGGTTTTGCTATTGTAAACGGTTATTGAAAAAATACCGTGGGCGATGACCTAACGCAACGCACACAGTTTCTAGGAATAAACCGTATTGGGTCAATGAACAATCACACACGACTTTCTCTTGAAAACTGTTTGCGTTAGACCACCTTGCGCAAACATTTACCACATAAAAACTATATGTGATGGACAATCTTTGTCACACAGTTTTTTCTACGGACCGTGTGTGGTACATTCAATAACGCAAACGATTTAACGGAAAAAATTGTGTGTGATGTACCTGTGAACGGAAACGTTTTCCTTGGAGCGACTGTGTGGGATGTACATACGAACGTAAACGTTTAGCGGGGACTGACTGTGTGGGATGTACTTGCGACCGGAAATAATTTTGCCATATAATTGTATTTTTTAGCTCTACTGTACGTATTTTCATATTTGAGCGCTCGCCGATCGCAAACGACCTCATTTTGCAGAGCGTGTGTGCCAGGAGGGCATATCCCCGATGGTTTTTGGGTCGTGTAGGAAGGACCCTCCTATTACCCACACTCACTTGGTGACGGTTCCAAATACCGTCATGGAAAGGGGTTAAAAACCATTTGTTTAGGACCAACGCGTACCAGTGTAAGTTAACCAAAACATTCTCGTTACTTTGTTCTAAACAACTAAGTTCCTTATGGTTCACATTTCTCTCTGTGTTGCTCGAGGACAATCAATTTAAGCTTGGGAAAGTTGGTGAGCGATATTTTTACACTCATTCACCCTTTGTTTAAACCGAAATATTTTATTAAAACTGAGATATTCGCTTCGATATTGCTAATAATGACTAATGAATGCAAATGATTTGACAAATCCTCTCTTTGATGTGTTTCCATAGAAAATGGGCTACAAATGGAAGAAATCATGTGAGAACAAGGGAAGGAGTGGAATAGGGGATAAAAGAAATCATCAGGAGGCGCACGAAGCCAATGCAAAAGACGACGTTTCATACGACTGCAAGTACTCACACGAGCGATCGTATGATGTGGATACCGAGGTTCCTTTTGTCCACCTGAACAACTTTTATAATGGGGACCACGTCAAAATGTCAACAAAACATCGTCGAGCGAAGTCAGAACAAAACCATCTTCATCCCTTCTCATCAACCCTAGCCGCCGCCATTTCCATCTCCATAGTCGCCGTCACGACCATATTCCATCTTCCTCTAGTTCATGCATGCAATCGTGAATCACACAAGGCAGCCATTGTAAGATATATTTTCAATCAATCAATCTTCAAGATGTGTTCTTCTTGCGATCTGATCTTCATGTGTGAGTAGTTCGGCAAGGTATGGGTTGAGGCATAGGTCTGGCAACCCTCTGTATTTGTTGTGGGGGATCAACGGAAGGACTTTGAATTAACGTACGTATGTGTGAAATAATTTTTTTTCATAGATGTGTCTTGTCTTGTCCGTGATTTTCATCCCTGCAAGTACCCAGGATCATGGAGATCGAGCCACGAAGAGGCAAAGGGCAAGTGTTATTCTAAACACTAGTGCCAGAAGGGTTAGTACGCTAATACAGATCCAATCCTTGGGGATTCAAGAAGTTTAGTCATTAAACACCCAAAACTCTTGTCTGATTATTATAATCTTAATTATCGAGATAACCCCGCGCGACGGATAAGGCCTGCAGTAGGACAACTGATTCTTGATGCAGGGCTCATGCCGGTCAAAATGTTATTTGGACACACCCCCACTTCGGTTCGTAACAAGCACCTCTCTATTGGTGACTTTCAACGCACAAATTAAGATCATGTTTGGTCCCAACACAAATACATGGTTGTAAGCATTAAGACCTTCTATCCATACCTCCTTTTGTTATAAGTGTTAAATCACAATTTGCTTGATTGATTCAGTCAAAAGCTGGAATTAATCCTTTAACGAAAGGTTGCTAGAAACCACTGCTTCAAGAGAACCTTCCTCTGTAATACTTTTTGTTCCTTTACCAGATCACTAAAAGGAGGTATCAGTGGCCATCTCTGGCATGTGTTTGCTCCAGTGTGTGTGTGTGTCTATCTATCTATCTATCTATATATATATCAAGCAAGTTTCCTCCAATTTTGAATTTTTTTATTTATGCATAAAAAACAACACCAAGATAGTTCGACTGAAAACAACGTTAGTCTAGATTAGTTCCATTCAAATCATACAAATTAGAGTCCAAAATAAAAGCAAAAGTGTTTGGAAAAATAGATACGTTGGATACGTATCACCTCCCGAAACAAGAGGCAGAACATGATGCCAACTTTCTTGAGATCCATAGACAACTTTAAGATCAACAGATGCACATGCAACTTCTGAACGATATCATGAAGCATATGTGGACTCACTTTAAAAATCAATGAACTATGTATATTATGTTACAGTTAAGCATTATGAACAAATTTTGTGTTTGAACTATGTACTTTTATGTGTGAATAATTTTTATTTGTATATGCTATTCATTATTTGTATGTAATGATCGACATGTACATGTTTGTATGGATTAGAGAATATTTTAATTGTGGTTTGAGGGGCAGGCTGGTGCTATCCACGGACATTTTCGGACGCCTCTACGGACATATAGTGCCCAGATTTCCCCGGTCCTATGATAGATGCTCTAAACTAGAGAAGAGAGTCTTAAAATGTTCAAAAAAAAATTCCAAAAGTACACGAATGCATACCATATTTTTATAGAAGACATAATTTCAAATACAAAAAGACCACAGCTTGTTGCAGACAACGAGCCTAGTGTAGACCCCGAAGACACCCACTCCGATTGAAAGACGACACCACTTCCGACAACCCAACTACAAAGCAAAGCAAAAAAGAGGGTGTCCAAAATTGAGCATTTTACGCGGTATTGATTTCCAAAATCCAAACCGGGATTTGCCCCTCCCACACCGCTGAGTGGAGTGAGCTCACACGCACCAATCCCCCATCCTCCCGTTCACCTCTTGTGACTACTTCCATGGAACCTCGCGCGCACGGCGTCCCCTCCCTCTGCTCTGCTCTCCACTGACTCGCTCCCGTGCACAGTTACGCGGTGGCCATCCAAAAGGCCGGGGCGGCAAAAGCAAAAACATCAATGAAGGCGTAAGAAACAGTTAAAAAAGCGACGCAAAGCAGAGGTTTTGTACTGCGCCATTGCCAGTTGCCATTTGCCACCCTCGCTCGATTAATTCTCCCTCCAGTCCCCCACGCCTCTTCCCATTGCCACCGCCGCTCCGCTCCAAGAAGCGCACTTCACTCGCTTCCCCCAAAGCCAGCAACTGAGCCGCCGCACGCAAAGAAAGGGAGGCTGCCGGAGCGGAGAGGCGCGTGCGTGGCCCCAACCAAGGCTGGCCATGGTGCCGCCCCTCGTCGCCGGCGGCGGCCTGCTGCTCGCCGCCTTCGTGGCATTCTCCCTCGCGGCCTCCTCGGCCAATGCCGCCGTCTCCTACGACCACCGCTCCCTCCTCATCAACGGCCGGCGCCGCATCCTCATCTCCGGCTCCATCCACTACCCGAGAAGCACACCAGAGGTACGCCGCCCGTAAGCACACCCCCGCCCCCGCCGCCGGACACCCACGGTGGCCGGCGCGCCGCCTATCGCTTCCCGCGCCCAAATGCACCCTCCCGGTGCCGACTTAGCTCTGATTTTTCTTTGTGTCGTTTGCCCCGTGACCCGCGCGCGCTCTGCAGATGTGGCCGGGGCTCATCCAGAAGGCCAAGGACGGCGGCCTCGACGTCATCCAGACCTACGTCTTCTGGAACGGCCACGAGCCGGTGAAGGGCCAGGTATTATTGGAGTACTCGCCTCGCCTGCGTTTGCTCTGCATTTCTTGCTGCCGCCGCTGCGAGTTCATGGCTGACGGGTTTTTGGATGAACCGCGCAGTACTACTTCAGCGACCGGTACGACCTGGTCCGGTTCGTGAAGCTGGCGAAGCAGGCCGGCCTCTACGTCCACCTCCGCATCGGCCCCTACGTCTGCGCCGAGTGGAACTTTGGGTACTAAACTAAACTAAACACACATAATCCAATCCTCCTATTACATTTTTTGGCAGCTTTTAGTTGCATATATGCTCCTACTCCTACTGTATATGCTAACCAAGTCTTGTTTGTTGTGCTTGTTGCAGTGGCTTTCCTGTTTGGCTCAAGTATGTGCCCGGCATCAGCTTCAGGACAGACAATGGCCCGTTCAAGGTGACGTCTCACTCTCACCGGACCAAAACCTTTTGATCCCGCCCATCATTCACAACATCGTGTCTAGTTTCATCTCAAAGCATGAACAATTTGTGTCTAATTTGTTCTACCAGAAATTGTGCCTAATTGTGTGATGTTTTGGGTCATTGTAGGCAGAGATGCAGAGGTTCGTTGAGAAGATTGTGTCCATGATGAAATCCGAGAGGCTGTTCGAATGGCAAGGCGGTCCGATCATCATGTCTCAGGTTGGAAGTCGGGGACTCTCCATCAGTGGCATTGCCATTTGCAGTGCAGATAAGAAGTGGACTAGTGATTGATAGTCTCTCTGGCCAATTGTGCAGGTGGAGAACGAGTTTGGGCCGATGGAGTCTGTCGGGGGCAGCGGCGCCAAGCCGTATGCGAACTGGGCTGCCAAGATGGCTGTCGCGACCAACACCGGCGTGCCATGGGTGATGTGCAAACAAGAAGACGCCCCAGACCCCGTGGTACACATATAAGGAGTAGTAGTAGTACTTGTAGAGTAACCTTTGTTGGTGGTGTGGCTGGTGTTGAATAAATGTGTTGATAATTATATGCTGACCACTTTTCCAATTAATTCTCACCTTTCTGGATCATGGCAGATTAACACTTGCAATGGCTTTTACTGTGATTACTTCACCCCAAACAAGAAGAACAAGCCGACCATGTGGACCGAGGCCTGGACCGGGTGGTACGTTTCCTCGATCATACTTGTTCATACCAATCCAAATGCAATATTCATATTATTCATATTTCAAACACTGAGAGCGATCAATACAATTCATATTTTATTTTGTCCTAGGTTTACGTCGTTCGGAGGGGCGGTCCCTCACCGGCCGGTGGAGGACATGGCCTTTGCGGTGGCCAGGTTCATACAGAAGGGTGGCTCCTTCGTCAACTACTACATGGTGAGTAGAGTAGGGGATCATGGTCACGACTGCCATGGCATTGCAGTGAATGCTTCTACTTGCTCTGACCATTTACATGTTACGGTGCAGTACCACGGAGGAACCAACTTTGGACGTACCGCGGGCGGTCCCTTCATCGCAACCAGCTACGATTACGACGCCCCGATCGACGAATATGGTATGCGGTGACTGCTGTATTTGCAAAGAGAGCCTTGGCTCAGTGGTTGGGCATGCGGTTGTGCAGCCTAACGACCCGAGTTCAATTCCTAGAATTGACAGGTGATGCACAGGGGTTTTCCCCCGTTTATTGAGGATCAAGTTTGGTGTGTGGTGAAACCACTCATCAAGAAATATCTTGATACTCAATTAAAAATATCTGAGGACCATGTTTATCTTGGTACTCATACTAAAATGGCCGTATGCATCCCTAGTTGGTGCAGAGGCCGGGAAGTGAAATTCTCTCCCATTTTTAAATCGGTTTGGATGGCGATCATGTAATAGGATAGGCAATTAGTTTACCTATCTCTTTTTCAGCCAGCCGGTTTTTATATGGCTAGTCTGTGTTTCTAGCCCATGTTGGCTCTGTGTGAGCTTTGTTCACTTTTCAGTAGGAGACTTTGAGACCTTGTTGGAACTTATTTGGTTTAATAAGATGGCCGTATGCATCGATCTGATGCAGAGGCTGGGGTATCCCCCCTTTTCGAAAAAAAAAGGAATTCCTGCTGGCCTTTTGGAGCTTTACCATGTTCCCTTTTTTATCATCTTGATTGGCATAGCTTGTGGGAACGCCTAACAAATTTTCACATGTATATCTCAGGTTTGCTTAGGCAGCCGAAATGGGGTCACTTGAGGGACCTGCACAAAGCCATCAAGCAGGCTGAGCCTGTACTGGTCTCTGGTGATCCGACTGTCCAGTCGCTAGGGAACTACGAGAAGGTTAAAATCCCTATGCAACATGAACAATCTGGCAACATTCTCGGAATGCAAAATTTACTAAACATATTCGGTGACTACTATTGTCCTTCAGGCATACGTCTTCAAGTCGAAGAATGGAGCTTGCGCCGCGTTCCTGTCAAATTACCACATGAATGCTGCAGTGAAAGTCAGGTTCAATGGGAGACACTATGACCTCCCTGCTTGGTCCATCAGCATTCTGCCGGACTGCAAAACAGCGGTTTTCAACACCGCGACGGTGAGTGGAACCCTGAAGCGTAAACCTCTCTGTGAACTAGGCAAGAGGAGCGTATCATCTAACAAGCAATTGTTGTAACCGTGCAGGTGAAGGAGCCAACACTGCTGCCAAAAATGCATCCGGTGGTGCGGTTCGCTTGGCAGTCGTATAGCGAGGACACAAACTCACTCGACGGCAGCGCCTTCACGAAGAATGGCCTGGTTGAGCAGCTGAGCATGACATGGGACAAGTCAGACTACCTGTGGTACACCACATAGTGAGTGACTGACCGACCTTGATAGTCGACATGGGCGATTTCGACTAATCATATCTGAACCCTTGAACATTCCTCAAACTCTGGTTTTACATTTGTCGCAGCGTCAACATTGGTGCCAATGAGCTCGCAAAGAACGGCCAATGGCCTCAGCTCACCATCTACTCCGCTGGGCACTCGATGCAAGTCTTCGTCAACGGAAAATCATACGGTACCAACACTTTCATAGATCTATATTACATTGCACCATCACAGGAAGATACCAAATGTGATGACCTTGGATGATTGTGTTTGTGTTGCAGGTTCTGTTTATGGCGGTTACAACAACCCGAAGCTGACGTATGACGGGCATGTGAAGATGTGGCAAGGGAGCAACAAGATCTCCATCCTGAGTTCAGCAGTTGGCCTTCCTGTAAGCTGGCCACAGCTGAGTTTATTTATGCCCTTGGATTTGAAGCTGTTTGTAACACTGGTATATGGCGTTGCTGCACATGTAGAATGACGGGAACCATTTCGAGAGGTGGAATGTCGGCGTCCTCGGGCCGGTGACCGTCTCCGGGCTAAATTCGGGGAAGAGAGACCTGAGCCATCAGAAATGGACATATCAGGTTGGCCTGAAAGGCGAGTCGCTGGGGCTCCACACCGTCGCCGGAAGCTCCTCCGTGGAGTGGGGCGGTCCTGGTAACAAGCAGCCACTGACCTGGCACAAGGTCAGTGCTCGCAGCAACAATAATGCACCTTTGCAACATGAGTTATCAGGTTGTTTTCCTTCGTCTCGCCATTTCTGACGGCAGCTGTGGCTGTGTTGATGGTCTGGCAGGCCTTGTTCACCGCGCCGGTGGGGAGCGACCCGGTGGCGCTGGACATGGGGAGCATGGGGAAGGGGCAGATGTGGGTGAACGGCCACCACGTCGGCCGGTACTGGTCGTACAAGGCCCCCTCCGGCGGCTGCGGCCGGTGCAGCTACGCCGGGACGTACCGCCAGGACAAGTGCCGCTCCAACTGCGGCGAGCTCTCCCAGAGATGGTACTGTACTAAGCCCGGACAGCAATCACTCACCCCGTTTGCACGACTGGGTAACCTTTTTTCCCTTATTACGAGGGTGAGAAAATGAAAATAAAAATGGTGTGCGTGCAGGTACCACGTGCCGCGCTCGTGGCTGAAGCCGGGCGGCAACCTGCTGGTGGTGCTGGAGGAGTACGGCGGCGACCTCGCCGGCGTCGCCATGGCCACGAGAAGGACGACATGAGCTCACAAAGATACTACTAGTAGTAGTACCACCGCCCTGCTGATTGGTTCGTTTCATTTCTTGACGATACATACGTACCGTACCGCGATGGACGTGTCACGTGAGCTCGTCCACTTCGCGGTGTCTACACACAGGAACAAACAGTGCCAAGCTAGAGATTTTTTAGTAGAGGTGGAGAAGAGAGAGAGGGCCAGGGAGAGGGATGGTATTGATAGCGCAGAGCGGAAGGGGTGGTGGTTGGCCATCAGTGCGGCTGCGGCTGCAGGAAGGGGCATGTGCAGTGCGCCTGCAATCAATCAGCCAGCTTTCGATCAAGTTTTCTTCTTCACGTGACTCAGGGATACCCAGTAGTAGAGTATTGTGCATGAGGTATTCAATTGTTTGTTACCGCTCGTGACAACCTTTTTGTACCACACAACTTGTGTTGCAGGTGTGGCCAACATTTGTAGCCTGGTTTCCCGAAGGATAATAATAAGTAAACAACCCCAACATTTGTCCATGTCCAACATTTTGGAGTAATTTACTACGCGTTTCAGTTCAGGCTACGGACGAGCTGTCTCCTTATTTTCTAGTCTTAGAGATGATGAATGTGTTCCGACGCAGAGATATGATGATGCAGCTGTGAGCCTGTGGCACCAGTCGTCTGCATCGTCTCTCTACCCGATGCATGCATATCTGACACAGGTGGCATTTACTACTACTGGAAAAGTTGCCGCTGTGCGACGCACTGTTCCACGGCGCGTCAAACTGGACAGTCCCACAAAGCAAACCACGCAGCAGTGTTGAGCGAAATCTCGAATCCAAAGTGGCGCCAGGCTCGCTCGCGGTGTCCTCGATTTTTTGGCTCGCAGGATGCTGGAGTTCTCTTGGTTTGGCAAGGCCGCTCTTGACTCGGGTTAGTCCCCTCTGTTTGGCTGAGCATCTCTAGTCTCTCTGCTCGGACACTATGTTCACGTCTAATGACGGAGACAGGGGGACCAGCAGGAGCCCTGGCCCCTCTAACAACACTGGTTTAGGCCTAATATGCATGTAAATATATGATTTTTTGCTGTTAAAATAGTGTAATCTAGTGGGCTGGCCCTGCCCAACAAGGATTAACAACACTATGGCCCCTCTCACTCATTTTTTCTGGCTCCGCCACTTTTCACGTCTATCTGCGTTCGTGTCATGTGTTGTACCTTATGTACTTATTCTTCTTCTTCTGTCAGTGAATGATATACAAGCTTTGTGTATTCATGAAAAAAAAGTGACACCAATATTGAGCGCGAATCCGATGCATATGTGCTACCGTAAGCTTCACCCAGAAGCCTGGCCAAGGCTCATTTTGATCAAGTGGCCTTTCCCCGGCAATTTCCTATATCGAACAACTTTGTGATCGATGTGAACGTCTCTTTCTACTAAAGGTACATCGATGAAAGGTCTGAAATAAATCAAGTAAAATACAACCAATACAAAGTCCATGACTTTAACCCTGTGTGGGTTGCTTCCGCCACAAGGAACCTAACCTTATGAGCTAGGCTCAGTTCACCGCCGGGTTCGCATGTTGTTGTCTTATTTTTTTTCGTCTTTTCATTTCCTTTCCTTTTCCTTTTTCTTGTTTTTATATATTTTTGTCTTAAATTCATGATTCTTTTTTGAAATACTGGATTTTAATTTGAGATTTTTTAATATACCTGAATATTTTCAAATAGCATAATATTTTGAAGTTTATATTTTAAAAAACTAGGAAATTTTTATAAATAATAACATATTTAAAATTCATGAGTATTTTTATGTTTTTCTGTTAATTCACAACATTGTAGGAAAAAAAGACATTGATATTCGAATAAATTGGGATCGTGTAAAGTGAAGTCTCGACAGAATGGTCCACACGTTTTACATAAACAATGTAGCACTAATGTTCTAGAGTGTGCAGTCTTTTGAAAAAACGGCTAAATACCTAAAGAGACAAAAGTGAGGGTAACAAAAGTTCTGCTAGCAAATGTGTTTTCCTTTTTCACAAAAGTCAATATATTTATAAAAAGGAAAATTTTTTGGGAATCGCAAACATATTTTGTAAAAAAGTGAAAAATATGGAAAACAAGAACATTTTTTGAAACTACGACATTTTTTGCAAAACAGAATTTTTTTTTGAAAAACACCCGAAATTATGAACGATTTTTAAAAATGCAAACATTTTATTAAATTCTCATAAACATTTTTTAAATTTGCGAAAAAAATATGAAAACCTGATTTTTGTTGAATTTGTGATTTTTTTTAAAATAGGAACATTTTTGAAAAAAATGACAACTTTTTCAAAACCTGAGCATTTTATGAAATTCAAGAACCATTTTTTGAATCTTGGAAACACGAATTATTATTGAAAACATGAACATTTTTTGAATCCGTGAACATGTTTTGAATTGTGAGCAAAATATTAAAATGCAAACATTTTCCGAAATTTAAATTTTTAAAAACTTTGGATCATTTTTGTAAAAGAAGTGGATAAATTTTGAAATACTAAAGCTTCTTTAGAATTTGTGAAAAAATTGAAAACCGGAACAACATTTGAAAAAAATGAACACATTCTGAAAATTACTAATATTTTTAATTTCTATTTTTTCTGAAAAAGATATAAACTTGAAATGGAAACAAGAAAAATGAAAGCAAATAAAAAATAAAAAATAAAATAAACAGCAAAGGAAACAAAAAAGAGGAAAGCGAAAAAGAAAAGGTAAAATAAACAACCGGTTCATAAACCTTATAGAAGGCTTCCAAAATCCGAACCTAAAAAAGTTGTACGTACGCTACAAATGAGCAAGCCCAAATCCCTCGCTAGGTTGTGTCGCCTATGCAATTCGCCGATAGTTTGACGCAGAATGCGGCGAATAGGGTTTTCCACAGCACCGGTTTAGCTTGCAAATTTGAAAAAAAAATCATTGATTTTGAAAAAAATTCACAAATTAGAAAAAAATTCATGAATTTTGAAAGAAGTTCATTGATTTCAAAAAATAGTTTTTGAAAAAGTTCACAAAATTTGGAAAAGAAAAACGAAATTGAAAAAACGTTACTGATTTGTGTAAAATGTTCAGGAATTTCATCAATGAAAACATGATAAAAAAATCACGAACTTAAATAATAAGGAAAAAGAAAATAAAAAAGAAACATAAAAAGAAAACCTGCCAAACATAGGCCTCTCCTAAGCCAGAGAAAGAAGAAAAAGGAAGTAAACCCATGACTTTCTTCATTCAGTGGGACAAGAATGTAGAAGCGAAGAAAAGTGGAAAAGAGGTATATCTAATCACAACATATTAGGAGCCTGTTTGGAAGTCCTCCGGCTTCCCTAAATCCTCAACTCTTGCTTCTCCATCGTGACTCCAGCTTCTCCCGAGAATTTCGATCCATTCGGCAATGCTAAACCAGCTCCAGATCCATAGTATGGACCGGAAGCCCAATTAGACTGTAGATGGACGGGTCACAGGCGTGGTGAACGAACTTGCGAACTGTTTTTTGACTTTGCGGTGGCATCCTTATGTAATTAACCTGAACTCCCGCTCCGCCGTTTGGAGAAGCCAAGCAAAGGCCGCTTCTCTATTTTCCACTAGAGGGTGACCTGGCTTCGCGAAGCGGGCACGTTCGGGCCGTCTCCACGCGCGGAGCCGGAGAAGTTGGGAACCGGAGAAGAACCGAACAGGGCCTAGTTGTCTGTTTGGTTAGACCAGCTTACGTTAAATGAGGTGGTCGCGAGTTCGAATCTCCGTGGTCATACTTTTATGTTTGGCAGGTTAACCAAGAAAATCTATTAGAAAAATAAATGAGCTGCCCGCTACGAGGCGTAGTGTACAAGGAGTGTGTGTGCGCCCTGTACCGAATTGCGTTTAAATGGCGCTTATGGCACAGTAGAAGCCACAGGAGGGCGCACCCTCCCCGCTCCCCTGAGAGCCCTCATGGGCCGGCCCATGTGCGGAGCGGGGAACCTATTTTTTTTCCTTTTTCAATTTTCTGTTTTAAGTTTACCATTTTAAAAATAATTTGGAATTTCAGAAAAAGTTGTAAATTGTTGAATTGTATGAGAATTCAAAAAGTGTTTATGATTTGTAAATTGTTCGGGAAATGATAAATGATTAGAGATTAGAAAACGTAATTTCAGATAAAAAAATTACCATTTCAAAAATTGTTCACGAATTTCTATAAAAATATGCACAATATTCAAAAAAAAGTGTTTTATTTCATGAAATGCTCCCAATTTTGAAACAAAAGTTCATACAATTCAAAAAATGTTCGTTGTTTCAAGAAGTATTAATGTACTCATAAAATGTTCGTCAAAAACAAAAAAAATATACCTGAATTTCAAAAATTGTGCCCAAATTCAAAAAATATTCACGCGTTTCAAAAAGTGTATGCAATTTCAAGAAATTTTCATGATTTTCAAAAATATTCACGAATTTGTAAAAAGTATTGAAGATTTCACAAACATGTTCATGATTTCAAAAAAAAAATCACCACTTAAAAAATATCATGAATTTGACAAGATGTTCAGTTTTTCAAAAACAAACTTTGTCAATTCAAAGATTGTTCAAGATTCTGATAATTGTTGGCGAATCTGTAAAAAATCTTTAGGAATTTGAAAATTGTTCATGATTTCATTTTTTTACAATTTAAGAAAAAAGTGTTTGAAAATTTGAAGGTTGGCCAACCAAAAAAAGAAAAGGGTGAAATAAAGAAAAATTAAATAAATAGAAATAAATCCAGAACAACAAATAAAAACAAAAAATAAACTATAAAAATATAAAAATGTAAATCAACCAAGAAAAAGAAAAAATAAAAAAGAAAGAAAAAACCAGAAGGAAAAAGGAAAAAAACTGGCTCAAAGTGGGCCGGCCCAAAAAGGAGCAGAAGCTGTAGGGGGTACACGCCAGCTCGCTATTTGCGACTTACGTGCCAAATAGGATTGGCCGGCCATATAGGAGAATCCTAATCCTAATCCTATTAGAGAGATACATCGAGGAAGTAGATATGACAAACACAAAGAGGGATACCCCACCCCCGGTTGCTGCCAATGTCCAGCGGGACGCACACAGACCAAGGGCGCCACCCCCAAGCTACTGTAAAAATCCATCTTGACGCGGGTGTCACACTGGGAAGGAGAGGATCAGTAGCTGCGATTTGCAGGGATAACAACGGACACTACATGGGCAGCTCAAGCTTGGTGATTGATGGAGTTGATGAACCAATGATTATGGAAACCATTGCATGTCGAGAGGCACTTTGCCTTGCAGAGGGTCTTCAAATAAATTAGTTTGTTGTAGCCCGTGATTCAAAATAGGTAGTTGGTGATATTACACAGGACAATCAGGGCAAATCGGGAGCCATTATGAGGGAGATCAAAGCTCGAGTTGCAGCTTTTACTTGTATTTTTTCATTGGAAGGGCGTGTCTCTAATAGGGACGCACATAGTTTAGCTAAATTCTCGCTTTCTTCAGCACCTGGGCGTCATGTGTGGTTTGGCCAGCTGAATGATGTTGTAAGTGCATCTAGTGCCCCTTAGTGATTTTGGTGTATTGAAGACTTATAGGTTAAGGGACTAATGCGTTTGTGAGTGTACACAGATCTATAAGTCTATGAGGAGTCTGATATTTACAGGAAAAGTCGACCCCTAAAAATGAATATCTTCGACTAAAGATTTTGGTATTTCCGAAGACTTTCATGATGACTTTGAAAGTGAAGAAATTGGTGTGTCCGTGAAGACTTGATATTCATGCGAGGAATATGAAGCTTGAAGACTTTCGTTTTCATAGTTTTGTTTCTCTTTTTCTTGAGTCATAGGAAACACCGTACTGTTAAAGGGGGTCGAGGAAATACTAAGGAAAAATTTCCATGTGATGCTCAACTCGAAATCATACACCTACCAATCCCTTCGAGTGAAACCATTGGAAATCTCATACAGTTCAGTCAATTTCTTCAGTGACAGAGATGAAGTTCTTCTGATCTCTGAGGAATTTGTCCTGACTGAGGAGTTAGGAATTCGCTAGTGTGGATTGCCTACACAATGAGGAACATGATAGCCCTGAGGATTTTGCTACTCAAAATTCCGACCGTTGCTGTGCTATGCGCCAGCTGTCTCAAAATATCTATCCACCTAACGGTCATATCATTGAAGGGCATTTATGTCTTATCATGTCGGGCTGCTCCCTAGGCTATAAATAGGCGCCCCCCTACAACCACTAGCTGGTTGGCTGCTCCGAGAGAAACTGACACTTGTCATTTGAGAGCAACCCTTCCTCTCAGGACTTTGAGCGACAATCATCAAGTGAGGAAAAACCCAAAACCCAAACACCTACAAACCCCAAGTGATTGAGCATCACTGAAGAGATTGATCCTGAATGGATCCGACGCTTGTTACCTTTGAAGACTGTGCTTCTTCCAGACGATTAGGCGTCATGGTCTAGAGCAACCAAGAGGAATTGTGGATCACCGAGTGACCAAGTTTGTGAAGGTTTGGAAGTCGCCTGAAGACTTACCACGAGTGATTGGACGAGGTCTGTGTGACCTCAGTTCAAGGAGAATACAGTGAGGACTGGGTGTCCTGAGCTGTGTGTTCAGGACTGGGTGTCCGGGACTATGTGTCCTCGAGTTTAAATACTCAGCCGCTCCAACCAGATGTACAACTGAGATAGCAGTTAGAACTGGTCTACCAAATCATTGTCTTCACCAAGCTTACTGGTTCTATTTCCTCAACTCTTTCATTTCCTCATAACTGTGTTGTGTGTTTGTTCATATCTGTGTTTGAAGACTTTGACTGAAGACTTTCTCAATTTTCTCAGTTTAATTTCTTCAGTCTATTTGTCTTCATCCTGTGTTATCCTGTGATTACGTTTCCTGTACTCTGTGACTGTCTTCATTTCATCATGATGACTATGCTTGTATTCTGTTATGTTTACTTTTGAGTACTTATTCCGCTACTAGTAGTTCTTCGCTAAGGAATTTCCTCACTGGCAAATTTCTCAGTGAAGAATTTCATAAAAATCGCCTATTCATCCCCTCTAGTCGATATAACGCACTTTCAATTGGTATCAGAGCAAGGTACTTCCTTGTTCTATGTGATTTTGGTTTAACCGCCTGGAGTTTTAGTTATGTCGACCGCAGGTATGACAAAAGTGACATGCCCCATCTTTGACGGTCACGAATATCCCAAGTGGAAGGCCATGATGAAGAAACGCCTCATGGCGATGAACAACGAGCTGTGGACCATCACTGAGATTGGTCTGACCGATCTATGCAAGATGGCGAAGCTGATGACATTTGCAAGTACACTCTTCTAAACCTCACGGCGAAGGATGTCATCCGCTCTAGTCTGTCACAAAATCAGTTCAGGAATATCATGCATCTTGATCATGCGAAGCTCATCTGGACCGTCTCTCTGAGGTCTATGAAGGTCATCGAACCTATCATGATCCTTGGTTTGAGGACTTCAAGGAATCTCTCAAAACGATGACATTCGAACCAAAATCATCATCTTCTGCATCATTCCTTATGGCAAAAGATGCTGAGGTAACTGAATGCTATCTATCTGAGTCTAGTGATGATGAATCTAGTGACGAATTTGGACCCAGCTATGTCAAACTTGCTTCCCTTGCCACTAAACAACAAAGAGCTTTGGAAAAAGTTCACTATATGCTAAACAAGAGCGATGATATGTTGGGTGAAGAAATGGATCAGTCAAAAGCTTTGGCTGAAAGTCTTCAGAGACTTCATACTAAGTATGACACCCTTGAAAGTCATCATAACACTCTCTTATCCGATCATGAGAGGCTTTCTTATGAATTTCTTCAAAGAAAGCAAGATCTTGAAAAGCTAAGAGTGAGTTATGAAGATCTTCAGAAAGAGCGCGATTCATTACTTTCTCAACAAATCAGCGCTTCTGAGGAAGAATTTGTTCCTCCATGCTTGAAGTGCATTGAACGTGAATCTGCTAATTCTTCATCTGAATGTTCAAATGCTGCTAATGTTTAAAATTCTTCACATGCCTCTGCTATCACTAATTCCTCATCTGAGGACATTGCTAGTATCACTAACGATGCAGGGCTGAAGGAATTGTACACGACAGGCATGTACAAAAGCCTCAAAGGGCATCAGGCTCTTTGTGATGTGCTTAAAAAGCAAATCCTCAATAGGAACCCTAGGCAAGAGGGTATCGCCTTTGAGAGGAAACTCAATGCTGATGGTACATATTGGAAGCCTGAGCAGTACCCCAAAACTACATGGGTTGCTACAAAGGGACCTCCAGTTGATCCATCTAACTTATCTGGATTTGCATGTGAATCTCCTCATTCTGATGATGAGTCAATTGACTCCAATTATAAGCTATTCAAAAATCAGAATGGTGAAGTCTTTGCTAGATATGTTGGCACTAACTGCAGGAACGACTCCCCTATGAAGAAAATTTGGGTTCCCAAAAGATGCCTTGAAAATCTTCAGATAAATGTCATCGTGACGCCACCTGTGAAGAATAGGAACCCCAGATCAAATTCTTCATATGGAACAAATTCCTCATATGGATCAAAGTCCTCATATGAACATCATCGTGCTAACCCGTCTGTTTCGCAGGGAAGATCTAAGGATTATGGATATGTGCATTATTCTTCAAATCATTATGTCCATAAGTCCTTGAAGAATTTCTCTACATACTCTTATGCTTACTCTAACCCTCTTATGTGAGACGAAATGGACTGGCTTCTATGCCATCCTTTTCATATGGAGCTCGTAGAATGATGAACTCTTTGCCACCCCTTCAGATGTGGGTGGTGAAGAAAAAGAACTAATCTCTTCTGCAGGGTCAGGTCTCCAGACGCACGTAATCGTCTGAAGAATTTGCTGGAGACCTGAGCATGCCTGATAGGACGCAGGCTAATCATGAAGAAATGAACTCTCATTTCTCACGTCCTCATACTGCTTTGTCAATCCTTTTACTTGATGAAATTGATCTGATGAATTGATGTCATATTCTTCACTGATGAAGTATATGAGTTTGTAAGCTGCACTAATTCATCTGCAGGATGATTAACCTAAAGCCACTGAGTGGGTCCTTGATAGTGGATGTACAAACCACATGAGTGGTGACAAGAATCTATTAATGGATGTTCCGTTATCTCCGTCGCATCTGAAGCATATCATCTTTGCTGACAAAGACAAAAGTCAGGTATTGGGTCTAGGTAAGGCTGCAATTACAAAGGATCGACACATGGACAAAGTCATGCTTGTTGAGTCCTTAGGATACAACCTTACGTCTGTCTTAATGCTTTGTGATCTTGATATGGTTGTTGTCTTTGGCAAGTACCGTTGTGTTGTGGTTATGGAAGCTGACAATTCCAAAGTCTTCGAAGGCTTTAGGAGAGGAGACATATATATTGTTGATTTCTCTACAGGACCACAACCAGCCGTGTGCTTACTTGCAAAAGCTTCAGAGGGATGGCTCTGGCATCGACGACTTGGTCATGCAGGCAAGAGGAATTTGCACACGCTTGCGAAGAAGAAGCATGTCATTGGCATCGAGAATGTCAAATTCCTCAAGGATCACCTGTGCGGAGCCTATGAAGCTGGGAAGATGACGAAGGCCAAGCATCCAGCAAAGACTATCATGACCACCACTCGCCCGTTTAAATTGCTTCACATGGATCTCTTTGGTCCTAATCATTATTCTGCTATTTCAAATGAAGCATCTCAATATGGCTTTGTTATTGTTGATGATTATTCTCGCTATACATGGGTACACCTTGTTACTTACAAACATGAAGTGCAAGAAGTCTTCAAACGATTTTCCTCGAGGGCTTCAACCAACTTTGGTGTGAAGATCAAGCACATCAGAAGTGACAATGGCACAGAGTTCAAGAATTCTGGTCTCGATGACTATCTTGATGAACTTGGTATTACTCATGACTTATCTGCTCCCTACACTCCTTAGTAGAATGGCGACGTGGAGCGCAAGAACAGGACTCTTGCTGAGATGGCTCGCACTTTGCTTGATGAATACAAAACGCCTCGTCGTTTCTGGACTGAGGCAATTGATACTGCGTGCCACATCATCAACAGAGTATATCTTCACAAATTCTTCAAAAAGACTGCCTATGAACCCCTCACTGATAAGAAACCCAATGTAAGTTATTTCAAAGTTTTCGGTGCTAAATGTTGGATTAGAGATCCTCATCACAACTCAAAATTTGCACCAAAAGCACATGAAGGTTTTATGCTTGGTTACGGAAAGGACTCGCACACCTACAGAGTCTTCAACAATGTTCTTCACAAAGCTGTTGAAACTGTAGATGTGCGGTTCGATGAAACTAATGGCTCGCAAAGAGAGCACCTACCTACTGTGATAGATGAACCAACACCTGAGGAAACTATCAAGTTCAAGGCTACTGAGGATGTCATTCCTACTGAAGAATCTGCTGAAGAATTCATTCCAGAACATGAAGAACGTCGAGCTAATGCACCTGAAGAAAATGCTGAAGAAAACGCTGATCAAACTCTTCAATGACAACCAGCTCATCCTCGCATTGCAAAAGAAGTGCAAGTTTAAAAGATCATCAATGACATCAAAGCGCCAGGTCCTCTCACATGCTCAAAAGCTTCACATTTGTCTAACTTTTGTGGGCAGTATGCTTTTGTCTCTATTACAGAGCCCACTAAGGTAGATGAAGCATTTCTGGAGCCTGAGTGGATTCAGGCCATGCAAGAAGAATTACATCAGTTCGAGCTCAACAATGTCTGGAAACTGGTCAAACGTCCAGATCCTCGCAAGCACAATATCATCGGCACAAAGTGGATCTACCGCAACAAGCAAGATGAAAATGGCCTTGTGGTGAGGAATAAGGCACGGCTTATAGCTCAAGGCTACACACAGGTGGAAGGAATTGATTTCGATGAAACTTTTGCACCTATTGCTAGACTTGAGACTATTCACATATTACTTGCTTATGCTAACCATCATGATATCACTTTATATCAAATGGATGTGAAAAGTGCATTTCTCAATGGTAAGCTTGAGGAAGAAGTATATGTTGCTCAACCCCCAGGTTTTGAAGATCCAAAGATTCCTGACAAAGTCTTCAGACTCAACAAGGCCCTCTATGGCCTCAAGCAGGCCCCACGGGCTTGGTATGATACCTTGAAGGAACTCCTCATGAAGAAAGGCTTCAAACCCGGTTCACTCGACCCTACTCTTTTCACTAAATCTTATGATGGTGAATTGTTTGTGTGCCAAATATATGTTGATGATATTATCTTTGGTTGTACTGACCAATGTTATAGTGATGAATTTGCCTATATGATGAGTGAAGAATATCAAATGTCTAGGATGGGAGAGTTGAAATTCTTCTTAGGTCTTCAAATTCGTCAACAACACAATGGCATATTCATATCTCAGGAGAAATACCTCAAGGATGTACTGAGGAAATTCGGCATGCAAGATTGCAAAGGCGTCAAAATTCCTATGTCCACAAATGGCCATCTGTGCACTGATGAAAATGGTATTGACTTCGATAATAAGGTATACCGCTCCATGATAGATTCCTTATTGTACTTATGTGCATCTAGGCCAGATATAATGCTTAGTGTTTGCATGTGTGCCCGATTTCAAGCTACACCGAAGGAATCACACCATAAGGCTGTGAAGCATATTCTTCGATATCTAGATCACACACCAACACTTGGATTATGGTACCCCAAGGGCTCGGCTTTTGATCTTGTTGGATATTCTGACTCTGACTATGCTGGTGATTGTGTGGATCGCAAGTCAACATCTGGTACATGTCATTTCCTCGGACGATCTTTGGTCTGTTGGTCCTCGAAGGAATAGAACTGCGTGCCACTATTTACTGCTGAAGCTGAGTACATTGCCGCTGGTTCTTGCTGTGCCCAATTTCTATGGATGAAGCAAACTCTCAAGGACTACGGCTTCAACATGAAGAATGTGCCTCTTTTCTGTGACAATGAGAGTGCCATCAAGATTGCTCACAACCTAGTTCAGCACTCGAAGACAAAGCACATTCAGATTCGTCATCATTTTCTTCGTGATCATGTGTTGAAGGGCGGCATTTCTATTGAGTATGTGAAGACTGAAGAACAGTTAGCCGATATCTTCACAAAGCCCTTGGATGAGAAGAGATTTAGCAAGTTGCGGTGTGAGCTAAATATCCTAAAATTTTCGAATGTTCTTTGAAAAGGACACTCATCCTAACACTTATGCAAAATTGATGACTTAGATGTGCAACACATGAAGAAACGTTTTTCTTCAATCAATGAAGAATGACACTCTTAGTGTGAAGAAATTAATGAAGAATTTGAGTCTCAGAACCCTACGATAATTTTACGCGCTGTCTGAAATCATCATTCTTATACGGTGGATCACGCCACCACTAAAAGTTGAAATTCCTCAAATTATTCATATTCTTCAACTTTGCATGGTCTTCACTGATTCCGTCGTTTTTCTTCATTGGCTATATATATATATATATATATATATATATATATATATATATATATATATATGAGTTTATGTCCTCTATAGTATTCACTTATTGCTATTTCTTCAAGTTGGTTTTCTGCTAAGTGAATGTGATCGGACCCTTCCCCTCTATGCTATACTCAACCCAATCTGTTCACAAATTCTTCATGTGCGTTCTATTTGAAACTCGTTCAAAATCTTTACTGTGTCCTTGTCAGCTGAAGAAATTGCGAACGGAACTTTAAAACCTATCTTATCTAAATTTTCGGCTTTGCCGCTCAAACTGTTCCGCATCCCACGATACACTTATCCACTCACCCACGATCTAACACGATCTCCACCTCTCACTACGTGGGTGACACATGTCATGTGAATGAGAAGGGTCAGGGGCACGTTCGTCCAATTTCTTCGGGCGAGCAGTTTTTCACCGTGGCTATAAATATCCCTCCTTCCCTTCCTCACTTCTTTTACTCCGCTCGACCTCTCTCTCCAGCTCGAGCTTCTCAAACCCTAGTGCCGCCGCTACTTCATCGCCGCCGGTGAGGAAGAGTTTCACTGCCTCGACCTCATCGCCGACGTACTCGCGCCGACCGTGAAAATCTTCACTCCGCCGCCGCCGTAGCCGTCTTCCTCCGCCAAGTTAGGGTGTGGAAGATCTGCACAGACGAACTTCACATCTCCTCACTCCAGTTCGTCGTGTTCTTCGTCCAGGGTAATTAAAAGTTACTTTTACTGCCCTCGTTGATTCGAATGATTATCTACAAAATCTTCAAATGTGTTTTTCTTCATATCTTCACACACTGAACACCTCACAAGTCATCTATTCTTGATTCGTTTCTCTAAGCATCATTTTTCTTCAAGATTCCTCAATTATGTGGATCTTCGATCTATACAACTCTGGAACCTAAGACAAAGAACACTTAGTGAAAATCTTCAAGACTCATCTGGTCAAATTCCTCAAACTTGTTCTTTTTGAAAAACCTTCTGAGAACGCATATGACCTTCCAAATTCCTCGCAACTATACTCTGTTCACAGGTACACATGTCAGCTGCTGAATCGCTAGGTTCTCATCAACTTAACTCATTTGCAACGTTCCTCGAAGAAAAGTTTCATACTTCTTCAGAGAATTCGATTGTTCAAATTCCTCAACTGAAGAAAATGGCTGATGGTAAAAGGCCACAGAAGGGAGGAAAGAGGCCTGAGGTAAATACATCGTTTGAGATCCCTGATGACATATATGTTGGGTACTGCACACCTACTGAGGAAACCAAGAATGAGCGCAAAGTGCGCAAACAGAGGATAGAGAGGAGATGGGCAAGAGAATGGAGGGAGTACAGATATGTCACTCCTAAGTACATGAAGAAATTCGCACTCAATCCTCCATGCCCAAGAGCTCCATTGGCACCTGGCCAAATAGCAGATCCCACCAGCCTCAAGCACGGTGAGGACTATCCTGATGAATGGGCCAAGTGCCAAACCAAGTTGGCTAAGCAAGCCAGAGAAGCAGTGAGGAAATTCAATGAAGACTCTACCGCCGCTGCTGCCTCTGCTGTCAAGCCAAAGAAGGCTATGTCTAAGAAGCCTGCATGCACACCAAGTTCCTCAGCAATGCCCTCATGGCCAGAATCATCAAAGCCCTCATGGCCAATTCCTCATGTTGCTCCTGTTCCTCCAAAGTCCTCAGCTCCTCTGCCAAAGCCTTCAGCTGTTCTGACCAAATCCTCAGCACCTGTGCATCTCGCCTCGTGCCAAAGGACTGCCGGCATCTCCATTGCCTCAGGTGTCTCAGCTAGTTCCTCAGCTGCACCAAGTTCCTCAGCTGGCCCCTCACTGCTGAAGACAAAGGCCATTGCTGGACGAGGTCCTCGCCCAAGTCCTCAAAAGAAGCAAGTCGATTTTCCAAGTGCCGTCTGATGAAGACGAAGCTGATGATGATGAACTTGCAGAAATCATCAGAGACAGGCAAGTCAGGGCCGCTAGAGCCAAAGGATCAGAAGTGCCACTACTTTTGGATCCCAAGCTGATCCTCGACTATATTGATGATTGGCACAAGGACTCCAACACTCCCTTGCCTGACTTCAAGCTGACTCCTGGCCAGAGTCACATGCTGACCCACTTCATTCAAGAAGAAAAGTGGAAATTTGAGAAGGCCAGGCAGATCAAGAAAGCGCGGTACAAGAAAGAGCGCTATCTGAAGAAAAACGTTGTCTCTATGACAACTGAAGAACTTGTCACTATTCAGACTGAGATTAAGAAACTCAGTGATGACTTTGACGCATATCTCTCTGATTGGCTTGGAGCCAAGGTTCGTTTTGTGAAACTTGCGCATAACTTCATTTCCAATGTTGCAGCCCCAACGCAATAGGAAATTCCTCAGGCTGAAGCATCTGCTCAGCCTACTGAAGAAAATGCCAGCATCGCTGATGACAATCAGGCTGCTGAAGATAATGTGAGTTCCAGGGCTGATGACTGCATTCCAACCGCTGAAGAAATTGCCAGGGCACCCACTAGTGGTGTGCCTGAAGAAACTGAAGAACTCAGGGCAACTGAATCAGTTGTGCCTGAAGAAAATCAACCAGATTCCTCAGCTGCTCCTGCACCAACTTCAACTCCAATCCTTCCATCTGCATCAGATGTGAAGAAGACCAAGGCTGCAGAGCGTGCTGCAGTGAAGAAAAGGAAAGCATCAGCTGCTTCAGATTCTTCAACTCCGAAGAAAATGAAGCCTATGACAAGTTCGTTTGCAAATCCGATTGATGCTGTTCCCATCTCAACCAGGCCATCAAAGGACCTTGTTTCTTTTGATGAAGAATATGTGATACCTAGCGGATCTGATGAAGAAACTCCTTATGCTGCTTTGTCTGAACCGTTGGATGAAGAAATTGAAGTGGATGCGATCCCTTCAACACCTATCATCTCCTCGCCTATGCCTCAGTTCACAGCTGAAGAGGCTGGCGTTGAAGAAATGGAAGATGAAGATGTGGACATTGGCTGCTCCACACCCGTAATCAGTGATGAATTCTGGGAAAGTCAGCATCCAAACTCTCCAATGTTCACCCCTCTACAGCAAATTTCTATTCCTCAGTACTGTTCAACAAGGAGAAAATCTTCTACCATGAGCATATTCCTCACATGGATATGGAATCTCTGCCGTACTTCGCACCAGTCTTCAGTGTTCTTCACGACGCTGGACTGCTCAACTTTTGCTCTGACATCTGCGATTGGAATGAAGAACTGATTCTTCAATTCTATGCAACGCTGCACATCACCGGAGATGCTGAAGATGTGAATTCATGGGTGCTGGACTGGATGTCTGAAAACACTCACTACACTGCACCAGCCTCTGAATTGCTTCGTGCTCTACCACTCAGTCCTCCCCTTGAAGAAGCTCGCTGCATCTACAGTGAACCTGAGCTCACACATCATTACATGCAGGTACTGATGAAACCTTTGAAGCCAGGTCAAGCACCAAGAACCAAATTCCTCGTGAAGGAATTGCTGTACATGCCTAGAACTGTCTATCGTATTCTTACGAGGACAATCAGTCCCATCAAAGGCCACGACTCATCTGATGAGGAAATTGTTGGCATCATGAAGAATCTGGTATTCAACATCGTTCCTGGCATTCCTGTCAATTATCACAATTTCTTCATGAGGACTATGGCCAATGTTGCACTGTCTCCGTTTGAGCTGAAGCCTTATGCACCTTGGATTATGAGATTCCTCAGGACAAGGTCTTCACTCAACTACAAAGCTGATTTCCAGAATCACCTCAGCTACTTGCCCCCAATTGAAGTCCTCAAGAAGACATATTCCTTAGTTGATTGAAAGGGCAAGGCACCAGCTGTAATAGATGAAGGCATTTGTCCATTGGATGGTCAGTTTCACAAAGCTGCATCTTATTCCACCAATGATGACTCTGCCACACATGACTCTGCCAATGCACCTAAGTTCATGTTGGGTTTCGTAGTAATTTCAAAAAATTTCCTACGCACACACAAGATCATGTGATGCATAGCAACGAGGGGGAGAGTGTTGTCTACGTACCCAACGCAGACCGACTGCGGAAGCGATGACACGACGTAGAGGAAGTAGTCATACGTCTTCACGATCCAACCGATCAAGCACCGAAACTACGGCACCTCCGAGTTCGAGCACACGTTCAGCTCGATGACGATCCCCGGACTCCGATCCAGCAAAGTGTCGGGGAAGAGTTCCGTCAGCACGACGGCGTGGTGACGATCTTGATGAACTACAGCAGCAGGGCTTCGCCTAAACTCCACTACAGTATTATCGAGGAATATGGTGGCAGGGGGCACCGCACACGGCTAAGGAATAGATCACGTGGATCAACTTGTGTGTTTCTGGGGTGCCTCTGCCTCAGTATATAAAGGAGCCAAGGGGGAGGGGGGCGCCGGCCAGGGAGAGGGCGCAGGAGGAGTCCTACTCCTTCCGAGAGTAGGACTCCCCCCCCCCCCAATCCTATTCCAACTAGGATTCCCAAGGGGGAAAGAGGGAGAGGGGTGGCCGGCCACCTCTCCTAGTCCTATTAGGACTAGGGGAGGGGGGAGGTGCGCAGCCCCCTTGGGCTGCCCCTTTCTCCTTTCCACTAAGGCCCATGAAGGCCCATATGGCTCCCGGGGGGTTCCGGTAACCTCCCGGTAACCCGGTAAAATCCCGATTTCACCCGGAACACTTCCGATGTCCAAATATAGGCTTCCAATATATCAATCTTTACGTCTCGACCATTTCAAGACTCCTCGTCATGTCCGTGATCACATCCGGGACTCCGAACAACCTTCAGTACATCAAAATGCATAAACTCATAATGTAACTGTCATCGTAACCTTAAGCGTGCGGACCCTACGGGTTCGAGAACAATGTAGACATGACCGAGACATGTCTCCGGTAAATAACCAATAGTGGGACCTGGATGCCCATATTGGCTCCTACATATTCTACGAAGATCTTTATCGGTCAGACCGCATAACAACATACGTTGTTCCCTTTGTCATCGGTATGTTACTTGCCCGAGATTCGATCGTCGGTATCCAATACCTAGTTCAATCTCGTTACCGGCAAGTCTCTTTACTCGTTCCGTAATACATCATCTCACAACTAATCATATTAGTTGTAATGCTTGCAAGGCTTATGTGATGTGTATTACCGAGAGGGCCCAGAGATACCTCTCCGACAATCGGAGTGACAAATCCTAATCTCGAAATACGCCAACCCAACATCTACCTTTGGAGACACCTGTAATGCTCCTTTATAATCACCCAGTTACGTTGTGACGTTTGGTAGCACCCAAAGTGTTCCTCCGGTAAACGGGAGTTGCATAATCTCATAGTCATAGGAACATGTATAAGTCATGAAGAAAGCTATAGCAACATACTAAACGATCGGGTGCTCAGCTAATGGAATGGGTCATGTCAATCAGATCATTCAACTAATGATGTGACCTCGTTAATCAAATAACAACTCTTTTTCCATGGTTAGGAAACATAACCATCTTTGATTAACGAGCTAGTCAAGTAGAGGCATACTAGTGACACTCTGTTTGTCTATGTATTCACACATGTATTGTGTTTCCGGTTAATACAATTCTAGCATGAATAATAAACATGTATCATGATTATAAGGAAATAAATAATAACTTTATTATTGCCTCTAGGGCATATTTCCTTCAGTCTCCCACTTGCACTAGAGTCAATAATCTAGATTACACTGTAATGATTCTAACACCCATTGAGCCTTGGTGCTGATCATGTTTTGCTCGTGGAAGAGGCTTAGTCAACGGGTCTGCAACATTCAGATCCGTATGTATCTTGCAAATCTCTATGTCTCCCACCTGGACTAGATCCCGGATGGAGTTGAAGCGTCTCTTGATGTGTTTGGTCCTTTTGTGAAATCTGGATTCCTTTGCCAAGGCAATTGCACCAGTATTGTCACAAAAGATTTTCATTGGACCCGATGCATTAGGTATGACACCTAGATCGGATATGAACTCCTTCATCCAGACTCCTTCGTTCGCTGCTTCCGAAGCAGCTATGTACTCCGCTTCACATGTAGATCCCGCTACGACGCTTTGTTTAGAACTGCACCAACTGACAGCTCCACCGTTTAATGTAAACACGTATCCGGTTTGCGATTTAGAATCGTCCGGATCAGTGTCAAAGCTTGCATCAACGTAACCTTTTACGGTGAGCTCTTTGTCACCTCCATATACGAGAAACATATCCTTAGTCCTTTTCAGGTATTTCAGGATGTTCTTGACTGCTGTCCAGTGATCCACTCCTGGATTACTTTGGTACCTCCCTGCTAAACTTATAGCAAGGCACACATCAGGTCTGGTACACAGCATTACATACATGATAGATCCTATGGCTGATGCATAGGGAACATCTTTCATATTCTCTCTACCTTCTGCAGTGGTCGGGCATTGAGTCTTACTCAACTTTACACCTTGTAACACAGGCAAGAACCCTTTCTTTGCTTGATCCATTTTGAACTTCTTCAAAATTTTGTCAAGGTATGTGCTTTGTGAAAGTCCAATTAAGCGTCTTCATCTATCTCTATAGATCTTAATGCCTAATATGTAAGCAGCTTCACCGAGGTCTTTCATTGAAAAACTTTTATTCAAGTATCCCTTTATGCTATCCAGAAATTCTATATCATTTCCAATCAGCAATATGTCATCCACATATAATATCAGAAATGCTACAGAGCTCCCACTCACTTTCTTGTAAATATAGGCTTCTCCGAAAGTCTGTATAAAATCAAATGCTTTGATCACACTATCAAAACGTTTATTCCAACTCCGAGAGGCTTGCACCAGTCCATAAATGGATCGCTGGAGCTTGCACACTTTGTTAGTTCCCTTTGGATCGACAAAACCTTCTGGTTGCATCATATACAACTCTTCTTCCAGAAATCCATTCAGGAATGCAGTTTTGACATCCATCTGCCAAATTTCATAATCATAAAATGCGGCAATCGCTAACATGATTCGGACGGACTTAAGCATCGCTACGGGTGAGAAGGTCTCATCGTAGTCAATCCCTTGAACTTGCCGAAAACCTTTTGCGACAAGTCGAGCTTTGTAGATAGTAACATTACCATCAGCGTCAGTCTTCTTCTTAAAGATCCATTTATTTTCAATTGCTTGCCGATCATCGGGCAAGTCAACCAAAGTCCATACTTTGTGCTCATACATGGATCCCATCTCAGATTTCATGGCTTCAAGCCACTTTGCGGAATCTGGGCTCACCATCGCTTCTTCATAGTTCGTAGGTTCATCATGATCTAGTAGCATGACTTGCAGAACAGGATTACCGTACCACTCTGGTGCGGATCTTACTCTGGTTGATCTACGAGGTTCAGCAGTATCTTGATCTGAAGTTTCATGATCATTATCATTGGCTTCCTCACTAACTGGTGTAGGTGTCACTGAAACAGTTTTCTGTGATGTACTACTTTCCAGTAAGGGAGCAGGTACAGTTACCTCATCAAGTTCTACTTTCCTCCCACTCACTTCTTTCGAGAGAAACTCCTTCTCTAGAAAGGATCCATTCTTGGCAACGAATGTCTTGCCTTCGGATCTGTGATAGAAGGTGTACCCAACAGTTTCCTTTGGGTATCCTATGAAGACACATTTCTCCGATTTGGGTTCGAGCTTATCAGGTTGAAGCTTTTTCACATAAGCATCGCAGCCCCAAACTTTAAGAAACGACAACTTTGGTTTCTTGCCAAACCATAGTTCATAAGGCGTCGTCTCAACGGATTTTGATGGTGCCCTATTTAACGTGAATGCGGCCGTCTCTAGAGCATAACCCCAAAACGATAGCGGTAAATCAGTAAGAGACATCATAGATCGCACCATATCTAGTAAAGTACGATTACGACGTTCGGACACACCATTACGCTGTGGTGTTCCAGGTGGCGTGAGTTGCGAAACTATTCCACAATTTTTCAAATGTACACCAAACTCGTAACTCAAATATTCTCCTCCACGATCAGATCGTAGAAACTTTATTTTCTTGTTACGATGATTTTCAACTTCACTCTGAAATTCTTTGAACTTTTCAAATGTTTCAGACTTATGTTTCATTAAGTAGATATACCCATATCTGCTTAAATCATCTGTGAAGGTGAGAAAATAACGATATCCGCCACGAGCCTCAATATTCATCGGACCACATACATCGGTATGTATGATTTCCAACAAATCTGTTGCTCTCTCCATAGTACCGGAGAATGGTGTTTTAGTCATCTTGCCCATGAGGCACGGTTCGCAAGTACCAAGTGATTCATAATCAAGTGGTTCCAAAAGTCCATCAGTATGGAGTTTCTTCATGCGCTTTATACCGATATGACCTAAACGACAGTGCCACAAATAAGTTGCACTTTCATTATCAACTCTTCATCTTTTGGCTTCAACATTATGAATATGTGTATTACTACTATCGAGATTCAATAATAATAGACCACTCTTCAAGGGTGCATGACCATAAAAGATATTACTCATATAAATAGAACAACCATTATTCTCTGATTTAAATGAATAACCGTCTCGCATTAAACAAGATCCAGATATAATGTTCATGCTCAACGCTGGCACAAAATAACAATTATTTAGGTCTAATATTAATCCCGAAGGTAGATGTAGAGGTAGCGTGCCGACCACGATCACATCGACTTTGGAACCGTTTCCCACGCGCATCGTCACCTCGTCCTTTGCCAGTGCCCGCTTATTCCGTAGTCCCTGTTTCGAGTTGCAAATATTAGCAACAGAACCAATATCAAATACCCAGGTGCTACTGCGAGCTCTAGTAAGGTACACATTAATAACATGTATATCACATATACCTTTGTTCACCTTGCCATCCTTCTTATCCGCCAAATACTTGGGGCAGTTCCGCTTCCAGTGACCAGTCTGCTTGCAGTAGAAGCACTCAGTTTCAGGCTTAGGTCCAGACTTGGGTTTCTTCTCCTGAGCAGCAACTTGCTTGCCGTTCTTCTTGAAGTTCCCCTTCTTCTTCCCTTTGCCCTTTTTCTTGAAACTAGTGGTTTTGTTAACCATCAACACTTGATGCTCCTTTTTGATTTCTACCTCCGCAGCTTTCAGCATTGCGAAGAGCTCGGGAATAGTCTTGTTCATCCCTTGCATATTATAGTTCATCACGAAGCTCTTGTAGCTTGGTGGCAGTGATTGGAGAATTCTGTCAATGACGCAATCATCCGGAAGATTAACTCCCAATTGAATCAAGTGATTATTATACCCAGAAATTTTGAGTATATGCTCACTAACAGAACTGTTCTCCTCCATCTTGCAGCTATAGAACTTATTGGAGACTTCATATCTCTCAATTCGGGCATTTGCTTGAAATATTAACTTCAACTCCTGGAACATCTCATATGCTCCATGACGTTCAAAACGTCGTTGAAGTCCCGATTCTAAGCCGTAAAGCATGGCACACTGAACTATCGAGTAGTCATCAGCTTTGCTCTGCCAGACGTTCATAACATCTGGTGTTGCTCCAGCAGCAGGCCTGGCACCCAGCGGTGCTTCCAGGACGTAATTCTTCTATGCATCAATGAGGATAATCCTTAAGTTACGGACCCAGTCCGTGTAATTGCTACCATCATCTTTCAACTTTGCTTTCTCAAGGAACGCATTAAAATTCAACGGAACAACAGCACGAGCCATCTATCTACAATCAACAAGCAAGATACTATCAGGTACTAAGTTCATGATAAATTTAGGTTCAATTAATCATATTACTTGAGAACTCCCACTTAGATAGACATCCCTCTAATCTTCTAAGTGATTACGTGATCCAAATCAACTAAACCATAACCGATCATCACGTGAGATGGAGTAGCTTTTAATGGTGAACATCGTTTATGTTGATCATATCTACTATATGATTCACGCTTGACCTTTCGGTCTCCGTGTTCCGAGGCCATATCTGCATATGCTAGGCTCGTCAAGTTTAACCTGAGTATTCTGCGTGTGCAAAACTGGCTTGCACCCATTGTAGATGGACATAGAGCTTATCACACCCGATCATCACGTGGTGTCTGGGCACGACGAACTTTGGCAACGGTGCATACTCAGGGAGAACACTTCTTGATAATTTAGTGAGAGATCATCTTATAATGCTACCGTCAATCAAAGCAAGATAAGATGCATAAAAAGATAAACATCACATGCAATCAATATAAGTGATATGATATGGCCATCATCATCTTGTGCTTGTGATCTCCATCTCCGAAGCACCGTCATGATCACCATTGTCACCGGCGTGACACCTTGATCTCCATCGTAGCATCGTTGTCGTCTCACCAATCTTATGCTTCCATGACTATCACTACCATTTAGTAATAAAGTAAAGCATTACATCGCGATTGCATTGCATACAATAAAGCGACAACCATATGGCTCCTGCCAGTTGCCGATAACTCGATTACAAAACATGATCATCTCATACAATAAAATTCAGCATCATGCCTTGACCATATCACATCACAACTTGCCCTGCAAAAACAAGTTAGACGTCCTCTACTTTGTTGTTGCAAGTTTTACGTGGCTGCTACGGGCTTAAGTAAGAACCAATCTCACCTACGCATCAAAACCACAACGATAGTTTGTCAAATAGACTCCGTTTTAACCTTCGCAAGGACCGGGCGTAGCCATACTTGGTTCAACTAAAGTTGGAGAGACAGTCACCTGCAAGCCATCTATGTGCAAAGCACGTCGAGGGAACCGGTCTCGCGTAAGCGTACGCGTAAGGTTGGTCCGGGTCGTCTCGTCCAACAATACCGCCGAACCAAAGTATGACATGCTGGTAGGCAGTATGACTTGTATCGTCCACAACTCACTTGTGTTCTACTCGTGCATATAACATCAACATAAATAACCTAGGCTCGGATGCCACTGTTGGGTTTCGTAGTAATTTCAAAAAATTTCCTACGCACACACAAGATCATGTGATGCATAGCAACGAGGGGGAGAGTGTTGTCTACGTACCCAACGCAGAACGACTGTGGAAGCGATGACACGACATAGAGGAAGTAGTCGTACGTCTTCACGATCCAACCGATCAAGCACCGAAACTACGACACCTCCGAGTTCGAGCACACGTTCAGCTCGATGACGATCCCCGGACTCCGATCCAGCAAAGTGTCGGGGAAGAGTTCCGTCAGCACGACGGCGTGGTGACGATCTTGATGAACTACAGCAGCAGGGCTTCGCCTAAACTCCGCTACAGTATTATCGAGGAATATGGTGGCAGGGGGCACCACACACGGCTAAGGAATAGATCACGTGGATCAACTTGTGTGTTTCTGGGGTGCCTCTGCCTCAGTATATAAAGGAGCCAAGGGGGAGGGGGGCGCCGGCCAGGGAGAGGGCGCAGGAGGAGTCCTACTCCTTCCGGGAGTAGGACTCCCCCCCAATCCTATTCCAACTAGGATTCCCAAGGGGGAAAGAGGGAGAGGGGTGGCCGACCACCTCTCCTAGTCCTAATAGGACTAGGGGAGGGGGGAGGTGTGGAGCCCCCTTGGGCTGCCCCTTTCTCCTTTCCACTAAGGCCCATGAAGGCCCATATGGCTCCCGGGGGGTTCCGGTAACCTCCCGGTAACCCGGTAAAATCCCGATTTCACCCGGAACACTTCCGATGTCCAAACATAGGCTTCCAATATATCAATCTTTACGTCTCGACCATTTCGAGACTCCTCGTCATGTCCATGATCACATCCGGGACTCCGAACAACCTTCGGTACATCAAAATGCATAAACTCATAATGTAACTGTCATCGTAACCTTAAGCGTGCGGACCCTACGGGTTCGAGAACAATGTAGACATGACCGAGACATGTCTCCGGTCAATAACCAATAGCGGGACCTGGATGCCCATATTGGCTCCTACATATTCTACGAAGATCTTTATCGGTCAGACCGCATAACAACATACGTTGTTCCCTTTGTCATCGGTATGTTACTTGCCCGAGATTTGATCGTCGGTATCCAATACCTAGTTCAATCTCGTTACCGGCAAGTCTCTTTACTCGTTCCGTAATACATCATCTCACAACTAATCATATTAGTTGTAATGCTTGCAAGGCTTATGTGATGTGTATTACCGAGAGGGCCCAGAGATACCTCTCCGACAATCGGAGTGACAAATCCTAATCTCAAAATACGCCAACCCAACATCTACCTTTGGAGACACCTGTAATGCTCCTTTATAATCACCCAGTTACGTTGTGACGTTTGGTAGCACCCAAAGTGTTTCTCCAGTAAACGGGAGTTGCATAATCTCATAGTCATAGGAACATGTATAAGTCATGAAGAAAGCTATAGCAACATACTAAACGATCGGGTGCTCAGCTAATGGAATGGGTCATGTCAATCAGATCATTCAACTAATGATGTGACCTCGTTAATCAAATAACAACTCTTTGTCCATGGTTAGGAAACATAACCATCTTTGATTAATGAGCTAGTCAAGTAGAGGCATACTAGTGACACTCTGTTTGTCTATGTATTCACACATGTATTATGTTTCCAGTTAATACAATTCTAGCATGAATAATAAACATTTATCATGATTATAAGGAAATAAATAATAACTTTATTATTGCCTCTAGGGCATATTTCCTTCAGTTCACTCCTCAAGCCACTTCTCCGTGCGTGATGACTGACCGCGAACTTCTGCTTAGTCTTCACCAGAAGGTGGATCGAAATCACAAATGGGTTAAGCGTCAGTTTGGTTCACTTCTTCACAACATGACTGCCACACACAATGCAGTGAAGAAAAACCACCACTACCTCCATCAAGTCTTCAGTCGCACCTGGGCAATCCTGTCACATCTGTATGGTGAAGAAGATCTGAAGAACATGGGTCTCAAAGAAGATTTTGACTGGTCTGCACCTCCACTGAAGAAATTCAAGAAGGTCCAGGTTCCTTCTCTGGTGGCCAGCTTATTTTCTTCATCGCGGGATACTGATGAACATGAAGATTTGGATGACACTGCGGCAGGCCCTACATCAACAAACGACCCCAACAACGCTGGCGCTCCTTCATCAACATGATTATCTTCAGGGGTGTTAGTCCTCATTTTCGATCCTTTTGGTCATTCTATGACAAAGGGGGAGAAATATGAGTTAGTCTTCAAGCGGGTCTACTATATGGGCGTTTTTTTTATTTTGCTAAGTTACAACTCTCGTTCTTCTGAAACTTTATTGGATCGAGTTGTAATCTTAAACCTGATGGTGCTCTGATACTTTTGATGCACTGTGCTCTGATACTTTTGATGCACTATTCTGCATGCTTATTCCTCGTTAATATTATTGCACGCATGCTAAATTTCATCAGGCACCATATTTCATCATGAATTTCAAATTCTTTATATTATATGTTAAATGCGTGTATGAATTACAAGATATAGGGGGAGATATCCGTGATTCAACTCTTCAAGTGTGCATTGCTTCAAAGGCAAATTCCTCACTATGCACATCTTCAGGGGGAGTTCTTCTATATCTTGCAATCAAATTCTTCAATATCAGTAGTTACACTTCATATGTTTATCCCCGTTGAAAACTTAACCTATATTGTCATCAATCACCAAAAAGGGGGAGATTGTAAGTGCATTTAGTGCCCCTTAGTGATTTTGGTGTATTGAAGACTTATAGGTTAAGGGGCTAATGTGTTTGTGAGTGTACACAGATCTATAAGTCTATGAGGAGTCTGATATTTACAGGAAAAGTCGACCCCTAAAAATGAATATCTTCGGCTGAAGATTTTGGTATTTCTGAAGACTTTCATGAAGACTTTGAAAGTGAAGAAATTGGTGTGTCCGTGAATTGATATTCATGCGAGGAATATGAAGCTTGAAGACTTTCGTTTTCATAGTTTTGTTTCTCTCTTTCTTGAGTCATAGGAAACACCGTACTGTTAAAGGGGATCGAGGAAATACTAAGGAAAAATTTTCATGTGATGCTCAACTCAAAATCCTACACCTACCAATCCCTTCGAGTGAAGCCATTGGAAATCTCATACAGTTCAGTCAATTTTTTCAGTGACAGAGACGAAGTTCTTCTAGTCTCTAAGGAATTTGTCCTGACTGAGGAGTTAGGAATTCGCCAGTGCGGATTGCCTACACAGTGAGGAACATGATAGCCCTGAGGATTTTGCTACTCAAAATTCCGACCATTGCTGTGCTATGCGCCAGCTGTCCTAAAATATCTATCCACCTAACGGTCATATCATTGAAGGGCATTTATGTCTTATCATGTCGGGCTGCTCCCTAGGCTATAAATAGCCGCCCCCTACAACCACTACCTGGTTGGCTGCTCCGAGAGAAACTGACACTTGTCATTTGAGAGCAACCCATCCTCTGAGGACTTTGAGCAAAAATCATCAAGTGAGGAAAAACCCAAAACCCAAACACCTACAAACCCCAAATGATTGAGCATCATTGAAGAGATTGATCCTGAGTGGATCCGACGCTTGTTACCTTTGAAGACTGTGCTTCTTCCAGACGGTTAGGCGTCATGGTCTAGAGCATCCAAGAGGAATTGTGGATCGCCGAGTGACCAAGTTTGTGAAGGTTTGGAAGTCGCCTGAAGACTTACCACGAGTGATTGGACGAGGTCTGTGTGACCTCAGTTCAAGGAGAATACGGTGTGGACTGGGTGTCCTGAGCTGCGTGTTCAGGACTGGGTGTCCGGGACTATGTGTCCTCGAGTTTAAATACTCAGCCGCTCCAACCAGACGTACAACTGAGACATCAGTTGGAACTGGTCTACCAAATCATTGTCTTTTCCTCATAACTGTGTTGTGTGTTTGTTCATATCTGTGTTTGAAGACTTTGACTGAAGACTTTCTCAATTTCCTCAGTTTAATTTCTTCAGTCTGTTTGTCTTCATCCTGTGTTATCCTGTGATTACGTTTCCTGTACTCTGTGCATGTCTTCATTTCATCATGATGACTATGCTTGTATTCTGTTATGTTTACTTTTGAGTACTTATTCCGCTACTAGTAGTTCTTCGCTAAGGAATTTCCTCACTGGCAAATTCCTCAGTGAAGAATTTCATAAAAGTCGCCTATTCACCCCCCTCTAGTCGATATAACGCACTTTCAGATGTAACTTCCGTCCCACTTGTGGATTTTGTTGAATAACGACATGCTTTTACCCCCTCAAAATATGACGCTTATTTCATTAAGTTGTTTACATCGTATAAAGGTGAGCCTTGGTGTGACGACCCAGCTACCCTCGGTCTTTCAGTTTTGGGAAGGTTATGGGTCTGATATATTTTTGGTTCTTCCCCGAAAATAATTGGATTTAGGAAGGTTATGGAAGGTTCTTGTTCGGTTTCCTTTTTCTTACTTGTTGTTCTTCTCCCTACCATTCTTTTTTTTGACTTTTTACTGTTTGTTTTTACAATTTTTGCGGTTCAATTATCCCTTTCCCTTATATTTGTTCAATTCTTATTCCCCAAATAAAAATGTTCATTTTTTTATTTTTAATGAATTTTAATATTTGTTATATTATTTAAAATTATCGTTGTGTAAATTTCAAGTTGTTTAATAAATGTTCATTTTTAGAATGAGTAAATATTTTTTGTGAAGAACCTAATGAGAAAGTTATCAAAAAAGTATAAAAAGAAGGAAACTGCAACTCATGCCTTGTTTCAGAAAATAGAGTTTCCAACTCTCTGGTTAGACCCCGTGGTGGGCGGAGACTCCTACAACTGGGAGGGCGACACCGGCGATTCCAGCCGGACCTCGTCGGATCCGGCGAGTATGGCGCGTGGGCAGGAGGCCGAGGTGTCCGGGAGCAGTGAGGGAGTTGACTCGTGCGATTGGGAGCACAACGGCGGCGAGGATTCTACCCGAATCAGACGAGGATGGCGAGCGGGCAAGAGGCGAGGACATCCGCGAGCGGCGCGGCCTCCGCTCGGCGAGGTCCGACTGGGTTGGAAGCGAGCTTCATCCCGAGGACCCGCGATGGCAGCGGCGCACGACCCTCCCATGGCAAGAGGCGAACAGATAAGAAAACTGAAGGAAGGAATGGCGACCCGATCGAGATCCGATACTCGTCGACGGCGGCGCGAAGGCGTGGATAGGCGGCGTCGATCCTCCCTCACCGCCATGTGGCGGAGCTCATGGCCTACTCTTGCTGCTACCTGATGATGAAGAAGACGGCCTCTGCTCGCCATTGGCGATGGCAAGGCCTCCGTCCACTTCTACAATATCAGTTCTGTTGCAAAAAAAGTGCAACAAGATCTTTGTTGCAAAAAAAAATTCCTTAGCAGAACCGCTGTTGCAAAAAAATAATATCCGCAACAAGACCTTTGTTGCAAAAAAACGCGACGGACACAACTGTGAGCTGCTGATGTTTTTCTGAAACATAGGTTCTGTTGCAAAAAAAATGCAACAAATATCTTGTAGCAAAAAGAAATCTACAACATGACCTCTGTTAGAAAAGTTTCTGCAACACGAGTTTTGTTTTGAAAAATTCTGCAACATTACCTTTGTTGCAATGAGAAGGATGACGTTCGGTCACTTGATGGCATGAGATCTGATGGCTCGCGACCGTGCCGATCTTTTAAAAAGACCGGCCAGCAGACGCGTAGCACGCCCCAACTAAAAAGAAAAAGAAAGCATGAGGAACAGTATTTATTTTTGTCTATATACTTTTTTTTATATATTTGTTTTCCTGTATTCGCCCGACCGCCGAATGGACTGGCCCAGTCGGAGTTTGCCCTTGATATGGGCCTCTTACTCGTGCCCGTGACGGACACAATCTTCTCCCCGTCTCGTCTCCGACGAGTCACGGCTCGCCCTTCCCCGGATGTGGCCACATATACCTAGCGTACTCCCATGCGTCTCGACTACGTTCGCACGTTTCACGTCCACCGCGCCCGCCCGCAGAGCCATCTGATCCTCTCCGTGCTCCGGCGGTCCGGGGCTGGCTACGATGTCGAGCCTCCGCAACTCTCGTCGGAAGACCGGTAAGCGCATCGGATCCCCCATTCGTCGTTGATTGATCATCATCTCTTGTGATTTCCTGATGAGTACGTTCGCCGATTGATTTTCACCCATGTTTTCTGTGGAGACGTCGTCGGTGACTGCATTGACAAGCTCCACGAGAAGCGCCATGCAGTGCGCGAGGAGGGCATGGAGGCGCTGGAGGGCTTCATCCCCGTCGACGAGCTCGACTACCGCTACTTCACCGTCTTCGATCGCTGCTGCGCCTCCCTCCGCAAGGGCGCCTGCAGGGAGGCCACGCTCGCCTACCGCGCCATCGGCCTCCTCGCGCTCACCGTAGGCGCCGCCACTGCCGATGGCGTCGATTGCTCCAAGGACATCCTGGAGAAAGCGCTCCCCGTCCTCGAGGAGATGCTGCATGCGCCGTCTGATGAAGCTATGTACCTAGGGTAGGGGCACTGACCTGTCCAAAGAGCCCTACCCAAGGACATCCCTAGAAGAAGTCACCTTTCAATCGACTTGAAGGTATCCTACTCGAGGGTTCAAGACACTCGACCAAGAAGCTATCACTCGACCATGAAGCCAACCACTCGACTGCCAGGAGACCTAAAGTCACTCAGCAGGCAAACGATCGGCTATTAAGTAGTCTTTATGGTCATTATACCACTTTATTAGGGGCGTTACCAGTAACTCCCAACCTTAAATATACCTTAAACCCTGCATCACTGAGGGCAGGAGAGGGCCGGCGAACTCTATATAAGCCACCCCCTCCTCAGTATGAAGGGTTCACACCCCTATTATTCACACACGCATAATTCAATCGACCGCCTCTGGGCACCGAGACGTAGGGCTGTTACTTCCTCCGCGAAGGGCCTGAACTCGTACATCCTGGTGTATTTACAACTTCTCCATAGCTGAGATCTAGCCTCTCCATACACACCCCCCTACATCATTGTCAGAGTTAGAATCACGACAGTTGGCGCCCACCTTGGGGCCGGAATCTTAGTGCCTAGTTGGAGAAGTTGCAATCTTTTCCGATCCCTTTGATCATGGTTTCTCGCGGAGTTTTGGTGGAGGGCCGCGAGATTCGTCTCGACGCGCTCACGTTCATCGCCGATGACTCCGCCTGGCTTCAGGAGGCACCACTCGACATCGACGCGCTCCCCGTCCGCGGTGTGACGCACTTCCGCGCATGCATTCGTGGCGTCCTCCTGCGGCAGCCGTCGACCCAGTATCAGTCGGCCCCCGTGTCGTCTCCCCGCCCTGTCTCCCACCGGCGCAAGCGCTCCGGCCGGTCGAGACTTTGGAGGTGGGTGAGGCATGCCGTGGCCCGCCAGTCGGCAGCCCCGCAAGTCGCGACAATCGAGCCCGATGAATCCCTCTACGGCATGTTCGACCCGTCGACTGGCTCCGCGGGGACCGCATCCGAGTGCGACAGCAGCGACCCGGCGGCTGAGGTTCTGGTGGTCGATGGAACACACAGTCCTCCTGGTTTCCCTCGCACCGATGGAGGCGCGGGTGGAGGCGACCCGTCGCATCCTCACGATGAATATCTCCCCGAACCTCTCACGTTAGTGCAGCGAGAGGAGCTTCGCCACCGGAACATGGATGCACTCCACACTCCTATCATCGGAGAAACCCCCGAGGCCCTGGCCTTGGAGGACGCGCGCTTGGCTAACTTGGCCGAGCGCACTCGACTGGAGAATCTCCAGCGAATACTCGACGAGCAAGCGCGTCAGCGGGCTCCCGAGTCCAGTCGACATCAGCTCTTCCCGCCTACGCAGGTATGTCGAACCCCAGTTCAGAATTTGGCAGCCACGGCCCGTATAGCGGAATCGATTCAGCCCTCCCAGTCGGAGGCTGGCAGGGGCTTGTTGCAAATCAGAGCGTTGCTCCGGGCGGCGGGAAACCAGAATTCCGCCGTTTCTCAGTCGCGGAATAGGATCCATAGTCGATCCGTTGCAACAGATACAGTCCAGTCGGCTCACAGCCCGAGATCGCCCCCGAGGCGTGAGGGACGTGGTGACCGACATGATCATTACAGGAGGAATGAGCAGTATGATCACCGATTCGATCGTGATGATCGACGTCGAGTGCCAACCCCTCCCCCGAGGAGTGGGTCGTATGCGCCTCGACGGTAAGATGACAGACGCCCTCATAGTGTTGGGCAGAGGATTCCAGTCGACCCGAGGGACCCAGGCTTTGATGCGAGATCCATCCTCGTTTAAGGTTTGGTTGACAGGAACAGAGCTCATCGAGAATGCCACAACAGAGATGCGCCTGCCAGCAGCAGAGTACATGCTTCAGGGCCAGAGTGTTTCAGTCGAGCCATCAGGGCCGCAGTGATTCCTCCCAACTTCCGGTTGGCGACCGGAGTCAGCAAGTTCACCGGCGAGTCTAAGCCTAACACTTGGCTCGAAGACTACCGAGTGGCTGTCCAGATTGGTGGCGGCAATGATGAGGTGGCTATGAAGCATTTGCCTCTCCTGTTAGAGGGCTCAGCTAGAGCGTGGCTGAATCAGTTAGCACCCAGTAGCATCTACACTTGGGAGGATCTCTCTCGAGTGTTTGTCACAACCTTTGAAGGAACATGCAAGCGACCGGCAGGCCTTACAGAATTGCGGTCCTACATGCAGAAACCGAGTGAAACTCTGAGGGATTACATCCAGAGGTGGATCACTTTGCATCACATGGTTGAGAATGTACCAGATCACCAAGCAGTTTGTGCCTTTAAAGAAGGCGTCAAGAATAGAGAGTTGAACCTGAAGTTCGGTCGGACCGGAGGAATGTCTCTGAATCGGATGATGGAAATTGCCACCAAATACGCTAACAGAGAAGATGAAGATCGACTCCGGAGTGGCAAGCAGAAAGCAGTCGCCCAGGAAACCGGAGGCAATTCCAGTCGGAAGCAGAAGCGGAAGGCCGAGCCAGCCGCTCCTGGGGAGGCCCTGGCCGTGACCCAGGGAAAATTCAAGGGAAAACCCAAGGGGCCCTGGAACCCCAAGAAAGTCAAGGATCAAGATGGAAATGATGTTTTGGATCTGCCATGTCACATCCACACCAAGAAAGATGAAGAGGGTAATTTTATTTACCCAAAGCATACCACTCGAGAGTGCCGGCTCCTAATCCAGCAGTTTCAAGGCAAACAGTCCAAGGACAAGGAAAAAGAGTCGGACAGAGTTGAGGACAAGGAAGACAGTGACAATGGGTACCCCCAAGTCAATTCCACCCTGATGATTTTTGCTGATGTCGAAAGCAAAAGTCGACTGAAAGTCATTAACCGTGAAGTGAATATGGTTGCCCCGGCAACACTCAGCTACCTGAAGTGGTCTCAGACTGCCATCATGTTCGACCAGTCCGATCACCCTGCGCACATTGCCACCCCTGGGAGGCAAGCTCTGGTGGTCGATCCAATTGTCGAAGGCACTCGACTGACCAAAGTCCTGATGGATGGTGGCAGCGGCCTGAACATACTGTATGCAGAAACGTTGAAAGGGATGGGCATTCCGATGTCCAGGCTCAGTGCCAGCAACATGAGTTTCCATGGAGTCATTCCTGGAAAGAAAGCTGAGTCACTCGGCCAGATTGCTCTCGATGTGGTTTTCGGTGATTCAAAGAATTACCGCAAGGAAAAGTTGACATTTGAGGTTGTGGACTTCCAAAGTGCTTATCATGCTATTCTAGGCCGGCCAGCTTATGCACGCTTCATGGATCGACCGTGCTATGTGTATCTCAAGTTGAAGATGCCCGGCCCCAAAGGCGTGATCACCGTTACAGGCAATCGGAAGAAAGCAGAGGAGTGTTTTCAGAAAGGATCAAAGATCGCTGATGCTCAGATGTCAGTAGTCGAACTGCAAGAGTACCAGAAGACTGTTGATCCGGTGAATTGCTGCGAGCGAAGAAGCCAGCTTCAGAATCAGCTTTTTAGTCGTCAGGTGAAACTAAGCCAGTTCACATTCACCCGACCGACCCCAATGCCGCCCCGACTCACATCTCAACGACGCTCGACTCCAAATAGGAAGAAGCGCTCATCCAGTTCCTCCGCGAGAACTGGGACATCTTCGCATGGAAGCCTTCTGACATGCCTGGAGTTCCCAAGGGGCTGGCTGAGCATCGTCTATGAGTCGACCCGAAGTTCAAGCCTGTGAAAGAACATCTTCGACGGTTCGCCGTCCAGAAGAGGAAAGCTATTGGCGAGGAGGTGGCTCGGCTCTTAGCAGCGGAGTTCATCCGAGAGATTTACCACTCCGAGTGGCTCGCCAATGTCGTCATGGTCCCCAAGAAGGACAAGTCGCTTCGCATGTGCATTGACTTTAAACATATCAATCGGGCCTGCCCGAAAGATCATTTCCCTCTCCCCCGCATCGACCAGGTAGTCGACTCGACCGCAGGGTGTGAGCGTTTGTCTTTTCTAGATGCTTATTCAGGGTACCATCAGATCTGTCTGTATGGACCCGACGAGATCAAAACGGCTTTCATCACCCCATTCGGGTGCTTCTGTTATGTCACCATGCCCTTCGGCCTCAAGAATGCTGGAGCCACGTTCATGAGGATGATTCAGAAGTGTTTTCTCACTCAGATCAGTTGGAACATAGAAGCATACATGGATGATATTGTGGTTAAGTCACGGAAAGGTTCCGACCTACTGACTGACCTTGCCGAAACCTTTGCTAACCTCAGGGGATACGATATCAAGCTCAATCCATCAAAGTGCACATTCGGAGTTCCAGGTGGAAAGTTACTCGGTTTTCTCGGTTCCGAACGAGGAATCGACGCCAATCCCGAGAAAGTTGGCACCATACTCCGGATGAAGCGCCTTGTGCGTGTACACGATGTCCAGAAGCTTACAGGTTGCTTGGCCGCTCTAAGTCGATTCATTTCTCGTCTCGGTGAAAAGGCGTTGCCTCTTTACCGACTGATGAAGAAGTCTGACAAGTTCGAGTGGACTCCAGAAGCTGACGCAGCGTTTGCAGAGCTCAAAGCTCTGCTCTCCACCCAGCCGGTGCTTGCTGCCCCAATCAGTAAAGAGCCTCTGCTGCTGTACATTGCGGCCACGGGACAAGTTGTCAGTACAGTACTTACGGTCGAGCGGGAAGAAGAAGGAAAGGCCTTCAGAGTTTAGCGCCCAGTATATTATGTGTCTGAAGTTTTGACCCCTTCGAAGCAAAGATATCCCCATTACCAGAAGCTCGTATATGGGATCTACATGACCATGAAGAAGGTTGCACACTACTTCTCTGACCATTCCATTACAGTCGTCAGCGATGCTCCACTGTCAGAGATCTTGCACAACAGAGATGCAACTGGTCGAGTGGCAAAGTGGGCGATTGAACTGCTTCCCCTAGATATCAAGTTTGAAGCAAAGAAGGCTATCAAGTCCCAAGCAATTGCAGATTTCGTCGCCGAATGGATTGAACAGCAGCTTCCGACTCAAGTTCACTCGGAGCACTGGACCATGTTCTTCGATGGATCTAAGATGCTGAATGGTTCCGGTGCTGGGGTAGTCTTGGTCTCCCCCCGAGGAGATAAGCTCAGATATGTTCTCCAGATTCACTTTGATTCCTCCAATAATGAAGCAGAATATGAAGCACTCTTGTATGGGTTGCGCATGGCCGTTTCACTCGGCGTCCGGCGCCTCATGGTCTATGGCGACTCAAATTTGGTGGTTAATCAGGTGATGAAGGAGTGGGACGTCAGAAGCCCAGCTATGACTGGCTACTGCAACGCAGTAAGAAAGCTAGCAAAGAAATTCGAGGGGCTAGAGCTTCATCACATCCCCCGACTGAAAAATCAAGCAGCTGATGATCTGGCAAAGATAGGCTCCAAGAGAGAAGCCATTCCCAGCAATGTGTTTTTGGAGCACATCCGCTCGCCGTCAGTCTAGGAGGATCCTTTTACAGAAGAAGCCCCGCAACCGAAAAGTGCCACAGATCCGACTAAAGTCGAAATTCCTGCTGTGGTCGACCTAGTCATGGAGGTCTTGGCAATCACTCCCGACTGGACGGTACCATACATCGCGTATATCTTGAGGAAAGAACTCCCGGAGGACGAGGAAGAGGCTCGATAGATCGTCCGCCGATCCAAGGCCTTCACAGTCATAAAGGGACAGTTGTATAGGGAAAGCGCGACTAGAATCGGTCAGAAGTGCATAACACCAGAAGAGGGTCAGATAATCCTTGATGATATCCACTCGGGGACCTGTGGGCACCATGCGTCCTCTCGGACCATTGTGGCTAAAGCATACCGAGCGGGATTTTACTAGCCAAGAGCGAATGAGATGGCAAAAGAGATAGTCGACGAGTGTGGAGGCTGCCAGTTCTACTCCAACATGTCACACAAGCCTGCATCAGCCCTGAAGACCATTCCACTCGTCTGGCCCTTTGCTGTCTGGGGACTGGACATGGTTGGTCCACTGAGAACAGGCAGGAGCGGATTCACGCATGTGCTTGTGGCAGTCGACAAGTTCACCAAATGGATTGAAGCCAAGCCTATCAAAAATCTTGATGCCAGCACTGCTATCGGTTACATCAGAGAGTTGATATTCAGGTATGGGGTCCCGCATAGCATCATCACTGACAATGGGTCAAACTTCGATTCAGACAAGTTCAGAGCTTTTTGCGCCTCTCAAGGCACACGAGTCGACTACGCGTCGGTCGCGCATCCTCGGTCGAATGGACAAGCTGAAAGAGCAAATGGTCTGATTCTCAAAGGACTGAAGCCTCGATTGATGCATGATCTCAAGCACGCAGCAGGCGCTTGGGTCGACGAACTTCCGTCAGTTTTGTGGGGGCCGAGGACCACCCCGAACCGGTCGACCGGAAGAATGCCATTGTAGTGACCCGAGCCGAATGGATCAAGTCTACTGTGCTCCGGTGTCATCCCTGGATTAGTAATGCTGACACCACACAGTACATCGAAGGATTTATAGCAGAGTGGCAATCACACACTTATTACATCGTTGTCTCAAAGAGAACTTATTACAATAAATATGGCTTAAGGCCATATAATAAGATAACAGCGGAAGACTCGGAAGATAAAATGGGTCCATCAACTCCAACGGCATCACTGAGTATAGAACCACGACCTAAAAGCACCTTACTCGTCGTCTGAAAAGTCTGCAACATGAGAAGTTGCAGCCCGAAAATGGGTCATCACATGGAATATGCTGGCAATGTAACACATAGAGAGTAATGGAATGAAACAGCTATACTATATGCATATATGGCTGGTGGAAAGCTCTATGGTTACAGTTTTGCGTAAAGCCAGTTTTTCCCTACTGCAAAGGAATAAATTTATTTAACTATCATGGTAGTTGTTAAACATCGAGAATGGTTGACAGCATTCCGATCCCAATTAAGTAATTAAAACCCAACAACATTAGTTAGAAGTAACGTGATGAGATTCACATGATATTCAAGTACTAGATACTCAAGTTGTCCATAACCGGGGACACGGCTAATCATGATTAGTTTGTTACACTCTGCAGAGGTTTGCACACTTTTCCCCACAAGACTCGATCGCCTCCGTTTGGTTTCTCGCACTACATGGTGTTTGAGAAGACGGATGACCGAGACACAGTCTTTTAGAAGCGCTAGCACCTTACGATTGGGTAGACCGTACCACCTACATCCCCTACATCTGCTAGTCTACCACTGTAAGAGTTCGCACGACTTAGTCAACTATGCCAGAGCCCATAATGGCTTGTGGCTGCACACGGAAGTTACTAGCATGAATGATCTTATGATCCCTTTGAGCCTGGGTGGCGGTCCGAAATAAAAACAGGCAAGTCCTGATAGACATCAGGTGCCTCAATCCACCCAGACGTGTGTTTAAGTTGCCACCTTAGATAAACCATTAAAATTAACAAACTCACATCTGTCATGGATATCACTCACCCAATCCACGTCTACTAGCATAGCATGGCATAATAAGCAAACGTAGAAGTAACTCCCAAAGGTTTCACAATAAACAGGTAATAGGTACTACCTCATCTACTTCCCATCCCACAATTTAATTAGATCCTAACCATGCAATGTGTGAGGATTGATCTAATGCAATAAAACTGGGTTGTAGAAAAGGTATGATCAAAGTGTTACTTGCCTTGCTGATGATCCGCGAGACTTAGGGATTCGAAGTAACAAGCGGCGCAATCCGGGTGATCTATCGCAGATAAACAAGAAGCACACAATAAGTACTCAACTAATGCACAGGTAAAACTCGAACAAGAGGACGAACCAGAAAGTTCAACTTAAGAACTCCGGTTGCAAAGAAAGAAAGAACCGAACAAAGAAACGGAAAACAAACGGCGGAAGAAAACAACTCAGTTCTAGCAAGTTGAAACTAGGTCAAATTTTACTATAGCAAAGGCTTGTTCAAGTTGATTAGACGGAACGTCAGTTTCGATACGAAACTCCAGGCGCTTGAATCACCTGATTCCGATAAACGAGCGGGAAGAAAGACTAGGACGAAGATCGGATCTAAGATCGCGATCGCGGAATAAATCCGACGAAAAGAAAGGGATGAACGGTTAAACGAACGGGCGTCGTTAACCGGGAAAAATTGGTGATCACGTTCGTTGAGACGAACGGTCCGAAAGAAGAACGAAAACCGATCTAGGGTTTTCGGAAAAGAAACCGAAACAAAGAACCGGAAAAAGAAAACGGAAAAGAAACGGAACGGTTCTTTTAAGAAAAAC
>NC_041390.1:222392004-222393762 GCF_002162155.2 Triticum dicoccoides | reverse complement strand
TAGGATGGGGGGGTCTCTTGCTTGGGGAAGGGGCAAGGGGTGGCGGCGGCGGCTTGGAGTCCCGCTGGGACTCGGCCTGGCGGCGGGGCTGGCGGCTGGCACGCGCGGCTGGGCCGGCCTTGGCCCAGGCAGCTGGGCCTGCGTCCCTTCTTTTTTTCTTTTTTTTTGAAACGGTTACGCGCGCAGAAAAACAAAAGAAAGAAAAGCTAAACGAACTCCAAAATTCCTAAAGTAAAATTTCCCCGACTCCTAAAAATGAGCCGAACAAAATGAACTTTACTCCGGACCTAGAATGCAATTTTCGAAACACACATTTTCCCCTATCCAAATAAAAAGCAAACAAAACTCCGGCAAAACCAAAATTTGATTTATTCATTAGATCTTCATTTTTCCTAACTTTGGGAAAGTCATATTATTCCCTCTCTCATTTTTTTTGATATTGGAAAAATAATTGAAGATGAAATAAATAAATCAAATGATCCTCTTTTTCAAAATTTGAGAAAACTCAAATATGAAAATAACGAAATCTCCAACTCTCTCCGTGGGTCCTTGAGTTGCGTGAAATTTCTAGGATCAACCAAAATGCATGAAAATATGATATGCATGATGATCTAGTGTATAACATTCCAAATTTGGGATGTTAAAGCCATTCTTTCTGGTTTACGGAGCCGAAGCCGTCCTGCCGAGTGATCTACTTCACAACGCCCCCAGAGTCGAGCTTTATAACGAAGACGAAGCAGAGCAAGCCCGGCAAGACGCAGTCGACCTCCTAGAGGAGGAGAGGGAAATGGCTATGATCAGATCGACCATCTATCAGCAAGACTTGCGTCGATTCCATGCCAGAAATGTGAAGAGCCGAGCCTTCCAGGAAGGAGATTTGGTCCTCCGAGTGGATCAACAGAAACCACACAAACTTGCTCCTACTTGGGAAGGCCCCTTCATCGTCACCAGAGTCCTCCACAATGGAGCGTATCACCTCTACAATGTTGATCGCCAGATCGACGAGCCACGAGCTTGGAATGCGGAACTGCTCCGCCCCTTTTACACTTGAGTTCTCCCTTGGACGAGATGTAATAAGAAAAAATTTCTGCAGTTTATTTTTACCAAAGACAAGAGTGTTCCAATAATTGTTGTCACTCTTGTTTGCATACGAAATCCCCCAGTGGGTGACTTAGCTGCGAATCCGTTTCGCCTAAATTGAAAAAATCCTACCGAGTGGAGAGCAATCCTCCCACTCGGGGGCTTAGCTGCAGTCCAGTACTCGCCTAAGTTCTCCCACTTAGAGACTTAGCTGCAGTCAGGCACTCACCTAAGTTTGAAAAAATCCTACCGAGTGGAGAGCAATCCTCCCACTCAGGGGCTTAGCTGCAGTCCAGTACTCGCCTAAGTTCTCCCACTTAGAGACTTAGCTGCAGTCAGGCACTCGCCTAAGTTTGAAAATTCCTACCGAGTGGAGAGCCAGACTCCCACTCGGGGGCTTAGCTGCAGCCCAGTGCTCGCCTAAGCGTTTAAAAATCCTACCGAGTGGAGAGCAAACCTCCCACTTGGAGGCTTAGCTGCAGTCCAATACTCGCCTAAGTTCTCCCACTTAGAGACTTAGCTGCAGTCAGGCACTCGCCTAAGTTTGAAAAAATCCTACCGAGTGGAGAGCAATCCTCCCACTCGGGGGCTTAGCTGCAGTCCAGTACTCGCCTAAGTTCTCCCACTCGGAGACTTAGCTGCAGTCAGGCACTCGCCTAAGTTTGAAAAAATCCAACC
>NC_041390.1:222359304-222391829 GCF_002162155.2 Triticum dicoccoides | reverse complement strand
AAATCCTACTGAGTGTGAGCAAACCTCCCACTCGGGGGGCTTAGCTGCAACCCAGTATTCGCCTAAGTGTTTAAAAATCCTACCGAGTGGCGAGCCAGACTCCCACTCGGGGGCTTAGCTGCAGCCCAGTGCTCGCCTAAGTGTTTAAAAATCCTACCGAGTGGAGAGCAAACCTCCCACTCGGGGGCTTAGCTGCAGCCCAACGCTCGCCTAAGTGTTTAAAAATCCTACCGAGTGGAGAGCAAACCTCCCACTTGGAGGCTTAGCTGCAGCCCAGTGCTCGCCTAAGTACAGGACACAACCCAATCCGCAAGGACGACGAGGCGCAAGTCGACTGCTGCCTTCTCCTTTGGAGTTGCGCCGCAAATACAAGGTTATTCCGAGTGAAGATCAAGTTCCACTCGACGAATCAAATCATGAAGATATTCAACGAGAAATCAAGATCAGATAAAGCCTAAAAGGTCCCAGACCTCAGATCAAAGTACTCGAGCCCTCGGCTCGGCGGAGTTTAACGGTTACAAATCCACTCGGCATTCCGAGGCAAATTTAAAGTGAATCATAAAAGTTTTTCATTCCTCAGGAGGAGGACTGGAAGGGGCGACGAACTCGTCCAAGTCGATCCCGTCTGCAATACGAGTGGCAGCAGCAATGAAAGCCTCCATGAAGTCTTGAAAGTTGTGCTTCCTGGTATTGGCAACTTGGATGGCGGCCAGCTTTTCTTCTCGCGCCTCCTTGCAATGGACGCGGACCAGAGACAGAGTGACATCAGCACCACATCTAGCAGAAGATCTCTTCCATTCCGCCACTCGACCTGGGACTTCATTAAGTCGAGCCATCAGGGACTCGAGGTCGTTCTGAAGCGTCGTTCCAGGCCAGAGTGATGTGTCGATCCGCGAAATCGCAACCTTCAGTCGAGCAAGATAGTCAACCACGCTGGCAATACGAGACTCCAGACGGAGCACGTTCATTGCAGCTTCGTCCTTCACAAGGGAGTTAGCAGGGTCCAAGCCTGGCTCCACTCGACTGGTCTCCTCTTCAAAGTTCTGACAGAATTCTGCAAACACGACTCAAGAATAAGACAGTGACCCTACACAGACTTGGTAACTGCAAGAAAGTCGGGGCAGAGTAATTACCTTCGAGCACAACGAACAGCTTCTTGGCGAGTCCACCGAGATAATCCTCCAGATCGTTCCTCTTCCCCGCCAGCTCACTTGCCTTGTCGTGCAGAGCCACGTTGTCGTTCTTCAGTTGGCTGACCTCTTGATTGGCTACCTCGAGAGCAGCTTTCAGTCTGGAGTTCTCCTGCTCAAGAGCTCCGACCGAGGCCATTTTCTCTTCAGCAAGCCTCGTTTTGTCCAAGACCTCCTTCTGTGCCTCTGCAAGATCTTGATCCTTCTTCTTCAGAGCTTCCTCCAGTTTATCTGCGGCGCGTCGAGTGCAATCAACATCAAGAATGGACAAGAAAGAAAAGCCACTCGTCAAGAATGGAGAACCTCACCAGCCATACCTTTTGCTTCTTCTTGTGCCTTCTTCAAATTCTCCTGAGCAAGCTCCAAGTTAAGGTTGAGCTGGATCTGCTGATTCTCCAACTCAGTATAGCGAGCTACAAGTTTGCAGGATTTCTGTAAAAAGAAAAATCAGTCGACAGACGTCCAAAATAAGTTGCTTCCGAGTAACTAAGAGACAATGATGACGTTTCTAAGACTACAACCGAATCAAGAACATTCGACAGTAGTCTCGGGGACTACACCCAGTGGGTGCACTCAGCGTGCCCCCATTGTAAAAAAAACAAACAAAAAGTCAACTGCCCGCAGTCGACCGGATATAGTCCCATTTGACATGGCCTGACCAGACCAAGTGAAGAAATACAACTACATCAACACAATATAAAGACTACAGTCGACTGCCAGTAGTCCACCGTAGTCTCGGGGACTACACCCAGTGGGTGCACTTAGCGTGCCCCCACTCGTCCAAGAATTGGCAGACACACCCAGTGGGTGTACAGATACAAAGATCTTCGGAAAAGAGATTCTTCAAACAGCATATCATAACAGACCAAGTGTTGAGTCGACCGACCTGGACGTTGCTATGAAGAGCCGAGCTCGCGTCATAAGCTGCTTGGCTGGCCTCCCGAGCCACCTTAACTTGCTCCATCATGATCCCCGCCTGGCGTATAGCCTCTTTTGCGGCAGCTGCTTGGTCCTCAGGGACAGGGTACGCGGCAAAAAGCGAAGGCAGATCCGCAGTCAACGTCGAAGGCCACACACTTGTCAGAGGAATGGCGAAAGTCACAGAAGCCCGAGCGGTGTCACCACCATCCCGAGCTACGGCCTCAGACGCCGGAGCAGATTGGGGGATCTTGTCAGCCAACGCACTCTTGTTCCTCCTCACTCTCAGCGGTTCATTGTCGTCGTCATCCGGGAGGTCGATAACATGAGGAGGGGCTACAAGGGAAACAATCAATCGACCAGAGTTGCAATAAATGTTCAGTCAACTCAAAACGGAATGTCAGTAATCGTACCAAGGTTGGAGGTAACAACATCCTCCATCTCTTGGTCGTCGTCCTTGGCGGAGATCTCAGAAGTAACAGCGCTGCAAATCTCGAAAATCAGTCAGTTGGCTCAATGAATCGACCAAGGATCTGTCCACGGTCGACGAAGGAAAGCAAGTTTTATTATTACCCGGAAATAATAGGGACAGCCATCTTCATCTTGGGCAGAGCCTTGGGCGGCTTGGACAGCGTCGCGCGTGGGTGCTTGGGAGCCTTCCCAGTCGGCGTAGGAGAAGAGGTCCGAGGGCGTTTCGACGACTGCCCAACAGAAGCAGTCGCCTTGCCACGTTCCTGCGCTGGATCGTGTGTGAGCTTGGATCGCCCCTCCGGGCGAGGGGGTTCAACCTCCTCCTCCTCCTCTTCGCTGGAGTCGACGTTGTCGTCTCCCTCTCCTTCACCGTCGGACTCCCACTCACCTTGGTCGTCTCCACTCTCACCTCCGCTCGCCTCCCCTTCCTCAGTTGGCTCCTGGGCCCCGTTGGGCGTCGAGTACATCTCGGTAGTCGCCTAGAAAACAATAGACAAGACAAAAGTCAATCGACCTACTCAAAGAAGACCAATGAAGAAAACAAGATCTTAGTCAGGAGCATAAAGACATACCTGGTCCACGTCATACGAGTTGTCGAGTGGAATTAGCCTCCTGGCTCCTCGGGGGTTGTCTTTGTTCCCCGTGATGCTCGACAGCCACCCCTCCAGCATCTCGTCAGTAACCTCCTCCGGGTGGACCTGAGTGGTGTCGTCGAGACCCGAGTACAGCCACATCGGGTGGTCACGAGCTTGGAGCGGTTGGATGCGCCTCCGGAGGAAGACCTCCAGCAAGTCCATACCAGTCACGCCCTCACGGGCAAGCTCAACCACTTGACCAGCCAGCACTTTGACTTGGGCCTTTTCCTCCGGTGTCACTTTCGGACAAGCAGGTTTTTCAGCTCGGTCGAGAGAGAAAGGGGGAAGTCCGGTCGACTGCCCTGGGGTCGCCTGGTCTTGACAGTAAAACCAGGTCGCCTGCCAACCGCGGACCGACTCCGGAAAGTGATAGATAGAAAACAACTCTTTCCCCTTGTCTGGATCGCCAGGCCCCCGCACAGCTGAATCACCTGCGTCCTTTCGTCACTCGACTTGGCCTTCTTGACCGATTGAGAGCGGCAGGTAAAGATGTGCTTGAAGAGTCCCCAAATGGGGCGGCAACCCAAGAAACCCTCACACATGGAAATGAAAGCAGCAAGATATACGATGGAGTTGGGAGTGAAGTGGTGGAGCTGCGCTCCGAAGAAGTTCAGAAAGCTCCGGAAAAAAGGATGGGGCGGCAGAGAAAACCCTCGGTTGACATGGGTGGCTAGGAGCACACACTCACCGTCGCGAGGCTGAGGTTCGATCTCTCTCCCCGGGAGACGCGCAGCTTCGTGGGGAATGACTCCCCCCTCGACCATGTCGTCGAGATCTTCTTGCCGGATCACCGACGGCATCCAGTCGCCCTGGATCCAGCCGCGGGGCAGAGCGGACCTTGAGGAAGATCCGCCCCGAGCAGATCTCTTCCCTTTCCCCTGCGCCGCCGCCTTCTTCGTGCGCTCCAGAGCGGATGTCTTGTCCTTCGCCATCGTCGCCGGCAAATCTCGCACGGGTCTGCGGCGCTAGAGTGAGAGCGGAGGTGGCGGAGGAGCTTGCGAAGGGAGAGAGGAAGAAGAGAGCACACTGTTTGGAAACCCCGAGCCGGCTACTTATAAGAGGCCGCTCCCGAGTGGCTGACTGGTAGGCCCAGGCAATCCAGTCAAATCCCGCAGCAGACGCGCACGCAGTACGTGGCGAAAAAGGTGGCGCGGAAATCGAGGAGCTTCCGCTTTATCGCTTCCGATTACTGCGGCCGCTCCCGTCCCGCGCGCTTCCCGAAATCCGAATCCCGCGACATCCGCGGGCCGCAAAACAACTTGTCAAAACAGAAGACCCCGCTCGCGCCGACACTCGGTATGTCACAAGTAAAGAAATTCACTCGACGAAAGGCCTGGAATAGATCAAGGCGACTGAAAGAGGTTGATGACGTCATCCGTGACGGTTGACCCAAAACGAGGCACTCATGTAGCCCAAAGAACCAGTCGGAAAGATCTCCAACTGTTTCCCCATTCAAACCTCGATCCATTCGGGGGCTAATGATGAAGCTATGTACCTAGGTAGGGGCACGGACCTGTCCAAAGAGCCCTACCCAAGGACATCCCTAGAAGAAGTCACCTTTCAATCGACTTGAAGGTATCCTACTCGACGGGTTCAAGACACTCGACCAAGAAGCTATCACTCGACCATGAAGCCTACCACTCGACTGCCAGGAGACCTAAAGTCACTCAGCAGGCAAACGATCGGCTATTAAGTAGTCTTTATGGTCATTATAGCACTTTATTAGGGGCGTTACCAGTAACGCCCAACCTTAAATGTACCTTAAACCCTGCATCACTGAGGGCAGGAGAGGGCCGGCGAACTCTATATAAGCCACCCCCCTCCTCGGTATGAAGGGTTCGCACCCCTGTTATTCACACACGCATAATTCAATCGACCGCCTCCGGGCACCGAGATGTAGGGTTGTTACTTTCTCCGCGAAGGGCCTGAACTCGTACATCCTGGTGTATTTACAACTTCTCCATAGCTGAGATCTAGCCTCTCCATGCACACCCCCCTACATCACTGTCAGAGTTAGAACCACGACACCATCATCCGGCGCGACGACCATGGTGGCCTCTCTCGATTGCCTCGCTGCCGTAACCCTCGCCGGCACTCGCCGCCCGGAGGACGCGGCCCGTCCGTGGAGGCCGTGTGGGGCGCGATCAGGCGTGCCGAAGATGAGACGAAACCGAGCCCTGAGGTCCTGGCGGCCGCCGTGCGCGCGTTCGCCTTGCTCCTCACCACCGTCGGTGACTTGAGGTCGTACCCCTGCACCGTCAAAGAGGCCATCATCCCATTCCACGACCTCGCCGAGCTCCTCGAGTGCGAACACCCCGACGTACGGATTGCCGCCGGCGAGGCGCTGGCCGTGTGCGCCGAGCTTAACCTGACGCAACACGCCTCGCCCGAAGACATCCAAGTGATCGAGATGATACTGTCCGACCTCGTCGCCGATGCCAGCGGCGGCCAGAACCTCACGGAAGAGCAGGTTGAGTTCTTCCAGCAGATCGCCGACATCATGAGCCAAGTCGGTTGCCCGGAGACGGAGGAGTCGATGCCATCGTCGTACACGAGCGGGCGCAGCGTGCTCAGGGTGTCTACATGGGCGAGGCTGGTCCAGCTCAATTTCCTGAAGCGGTTCCTCAACAAGGGCTTCCGTAAGCACCTCCAGGACAACCTGCTCTTCCGGGAACAGGTGGACTCCAGCGACGCCGTAGGCGAGGCCGACGAACAGCCGGTCGGGAAGGGCAGGCGGCGCGGGGGTGGGAGGGAGAAACGGTGGAGCTCGGCCATGAGGAGGGATCGCGACATCGCATGGGAGAGCAAGAATGGTTTCTCCCTGTATGATTAGGCATTTAATTTGTTCAGTTTAGGTACTTTGGGGTTCTGTTTTGACGGCAACAACAATAGAAGTATGAAAGTGATTGAAAGGAAGTGAACGATCCCAGCATAAGTGTGACTGCGATTGGATGTCTGTATTAGACTCATGATTTGGATTTGGTATTGCGTGGGTAGCAATTCATTTCGTTTGGATGCGCACGAAACGCCGGATTGAAATGGGCCCAAATACATTAACGATTTTTTCTTGAAATATAGCAGGAGAGCTGCTATTACCCATTGATAGATGAAGCGGTAACAAACCGATGCTAGGAGCTGTAAAAAACATATACAAAGAGCACACTACACCTACCTCTGCTAGGGCCAAAGAAAAACAGGATATACAAGAACCCCTAAAGGTTAAACACCACACGAACAGAAAAGCACATCGCTGACAAAAGCGATATTATCATACATCACCGACCATGTTCACGGCCAGCGACTTCGACTTCGCATCAACTTTGCCAATAAGCACCACTCTGTTGCATCAGACTAGGCCGCGATGACTTCATGGGCAGCAGAGAGAGAAGACATATCCGGCTAAAGAGGAACGAACATGTGCCTCTTTGATCATGAGAGGACACCCAACGTGACCCACCCGACGCTTTATGCACGTCAAGTGTGCTCCGAGTGCCCAACATTGCCGGCCGAAGACGGAGCGCAAGCGTCCGGCCAACCATTTCGTCGCAATTCAAGTGCTTCTGTCAAGAGGTCAAATCTCCAACAATGATGCTTCCACCAAAGAAACAACGCCAAGGGCGCCGCTATCGCCGATCCACACAAGGCAGATATTAGTTTTCACCCGGAGAGTAGAGCTTAAAGACAGGAGAGGGACTGAATCTCCCCGGTGACGCCTTCAATAAGAAAACAACACCTGCAAGTATTGTCATCACCAACCACGGGCAGGACTTTTGTCCAGAGATACCGCATACCTATGCTTGGACAGAGCCCTGAGCGCACCCACCTACAGGTCTGGAGCCTAGAGCTCCTCCCGTCTTGTCGGAGCACAGACTGCGGCACCACTACCCTGCTCGAGAGCCAAACCAAGATGCCACCACGAGGTGCACTGCATCAGCAACCGAGCAAAAGCACCGCACTCCGCCCAACACCACGACACGCTCCTCCCTGGGTGACGCCTCCTGATCATACATTAGCGAATTTTCATGAGACGTTGCCTCTCGTATTATGAAGCTCCTTTGCTTTTATTCCACTGGAATTACCCTCGGGCTGCAAAAGAAAAGGATTCATGTGTCAACCTGCCTTTTTTCCCTATCTGACCATGAAAAATAACCAAGAGGAGTGGCACCCAGGGAAGCACAACGGTGGTGGCAACGCATGTATCCTCCCCTTCCCAGCCTTCCTTCTCTATTCACGATGGTGCACCTTCCAGCCCCCTCTCCCATTGCACCTTTCCTTCTCTCCCGTCCTTCCCAACTTTGCACGACTCGCCATCGGATCCAATCTCCTCCCATGCCTCCGGTGGACCAGCTCTACCGCCCATGCCCTCTAACTGAAGGAAATATGCCCTAGAGGCAATAATAAAGTAATTATTTATTTCCTTATATCATGATAAATGTTTTTATTCATGCTAGAATTGTATTAATCTAAAACATAATACATGTGTGAATACATAGACAAACAGAGTGTCACTAGTATGCCTCTACTAGACTAGCTCGTTAATCAAAGATGGTTATGTTTTCTAACCATGGACAAAGAGTTGTTATTTGATTAACGGGATCACATCATTAGGTGAATGATCTGATTGACATGACCCATTCCATTAGCTTAGCACCCGATCGTTTAGTATGTTGCTATTGCTTTCTTCATGACTTATACATGTTCCTATGACTATGAGATTATGCAACTCCCGTTTGCCGGAGGAACACTTTGTGTGCTACCAAACGTCACAACATAACTGGGTGATTATAAAGGAGCTCTACAGGTGTCTCCAAAGATAGATGTTGGGTTGGCGTATTTCGAGATTAGGATTTGTCACTCTGATTGTCGGAGAGGTATCTCTGGGCCCTCTCGGTAATGCACATCACATAAGCCTTGCAAGCATTGCAGCTAATGAGTTAGTTGTGAGATGATGTATTACGGAACGAGTAAAGAGACTTGCCGGTAACGAGATTGAACTAGGTATTGGATACCGACGATCGAATCTCGGGCAAGTAACATACCGATGACAAAGGGAACAACGTATGTTGTTATGCGGTCTGACCAATAAAAGATCTTCATAGAATATGTAGGAGCCAATATGAGCATCCAGGTTCCGCTATTGGTTATTGACCGGAGACGTGTCTCGGTCATGTCTACATTGTTCTCGAACCCGTAGGGTCCGCACGCTTAAGGTTTTGATGACAGTTATATTATGAGTTTATGCATTTTGATGTACCTAAGTTTGTTCGGAGTCCCGGATGTGATCACGGACATGAAGAGGAGTCTCGGAATGGTCGAGACATAAAGATTGATATATTGGAAGCCTATATTTGGATATCGGAAGTGTTCCGGGTAAAATCGGGATTTTACCGGATTACCGGGAGGTTACCGGAACCCCCCGGGAGGTATATGGGCCCTAGTGGGCCTTAGTGGAAGAGAGGAGAGGTGGCCAGGGCTGGGCCGCGCGCCCCTCCCCCCCTAGTCCGAATAGGACAAGGAGAGGGGTCCGGCGCCCCCCTTCCTTCTCTCTCTCCTCTTTCCCCCCTCCCGAATCCTATTCCAACTAGGAAAGGGGGGGGGGAATCCTACTCCCGGAGGGAGTAGGACTCCTCCTGGCGCGCCATATCCTGGCCGGCCGCACCCCCCCTTCATCCTTTATATTCGGAGGCAGAGGGCACCCCTAGAGACACAAGTTGATCCACGTGATCATATTCTTAGCCGTGTGCGGTGCCCCGTTCCACCATAGTCCTCGATAATATTGTAGCGGTGCTTAGGCGAAGCCCTGCGACATTAGTACATCAAGATCGTCACCACACCGTCGTGCTGACGGAACTCTTCCCCGGCACTTTGCTGGATCGGAGTCCGGGGATCGTCATCGAGCTGAACGTGTGCTAGAACTCGGAGGTGCCGTAGTTTCGGTGCTTGATCGGTCGGGCCGTGAAGACGTACGACTACATCAACCACGTTGTGCTAATGCTTCCGTTGTCGATCTACAAGGGTACGTAGATCACACTCTCCCCTCTCGTTTCTATGCATCACCATGATCTTGCGTGTGCGTAGGAATTTTTTTGAAATTATTACGTTCCCAACAGTGGCATCAGAGCCTAGGTTTTATATGTTGATGTTATATGCACGAGTAGAACACAAGTGAGTTGTGGGCGATATAAGTCATACTTCTTACCAGCATGTCATACTTTGGTTCGGCGGTATTGTTGGAGGAAGCGGCCCGGACCGACATTATGCGTACGCTTACGCGAGACTGATTCTCCCGACATGCTTTGCACATAGGTGGCTTGCGGGTGACAGTTTCTCCAACTTTAGTTGAACCGAGTGTGGCTACGTCCGGTCCTTGCGAAGGTTAAAACATCACCAACTTGACAAACTATCGTTGTGATTTTGATGCGTAGGTAAGATTGGTTCTTGCTTAAGCCCGTAGCAGCCATGTAAAACATGCAACAACAAAGTAGAGGACGTCTAACTTGTTTTTGCAGGGCATGTTGTGATGTGATATGATCAAGACATGATGCTAAATTTTATTGTATGAGATGATCATGTTTTGTAACCGAGTTATCGGCAACTGGCAGGAGCCATATGGTTGTCGCTTTATTGTATGCAATGCAATCGCGCTGTAATGCTTTACTTTATCACTAAGCAGTAGCGATAGTCGTGGAAGCATAAGATTGGCGAGACGACAACAATGCTACGATGGAGATCAAGGTGTCGCGCCGGTGACGATGATGATCATGATGGTGCTTCGGAGATGGAGATCACAAGCACAAGATGATGATGGCCATATCATATCACTTATATTGATTGCATGTGATGTTTATCTTTTATGCATCTTATCTTGCTTTGATTGACGGTAGCATTATAAGATGATCTCTCACTAATTATCAAGAAGTGTTCTCCCTGAGTATGCACCATTGCGAAAGTTCTTCGTGCTGAGACACCACGTGATGATCGGGTGTGATAGGCTCTACGTTCAAATACAACAGGTGCAAAACAGTTGCACACGCGGAATACTCAGGTTATACTTGACGAGCCAAGCATATACAGATATGGCCTCGGAACACGGAGACCGAAAGGTCGAGCGTGAATCATATAGCAGATATGATCAACATAGCGATGTTCACCAATGAAACTACTCCATCTCACGTGATGATCGGACATGGTTTAGTTGATTTGGATCACGTAATCACTTAGAGGATTAGAGGGATGTCTATCTAAGTGGGAGTTCTTTAAGTAATATGATTAATTGAACCTAAATTTATCATGAACTTAGTACCTGATAGTATCTTGCTTGTTTATGTATGATTGTAGATAAATGGCCCGTGCTGTTGTTCCGTGGAATTTTAATGCGTTCCTTGAGAAAGCAAAGTTGAAAGATGATGGTAGCAATTACACGGACTGGGTCCGTAACTTGAGGATTATCCTCATTGCTGCACAGAAGAATTACGTCCTGGAAGCACCGCTGGGTGCCAGGCCTGCTGCTGGAGCAACACCAAATGTTATGAACGTATGGCAGAGCAAAGCTGATGACTACTCGATAGTTCAGTGTGCCATGCTTTACGGCTTAGAATCGGGACTTCAACGATGTTTTGAACATCATGGAGCATATGAGATGTTCCAGGAGTTGAAGTTAATATTTCAAGCAAATGCCCGGATTGAGAGATATGAAGTCTCCAATAAGTTCTATAGCTGCAAGATGGAGGAGAACAGTTCTGTCAGTGAGCACATACTCAAAATGTCTGGGTATAATAATCACTTGATTCAAATGGGAGTTAATCTTCCAGATGATTGCGTCATTGACAGAATTCTCCAATCACTGCCACCAAGCTACAAGAGCTTCGTGATGAACTATAATATGCAAGGGATGAATAAGACTATTCCCGAGCTCTTCGCAATGCTGAAAGCTGCGGAGGTAGAAATCAAGAAGGAGCATCAAGTGTTGATGGTCAACAAGACCACTAGTTTCAAGAAAAAGGGCAAAGTAAAGAAGAAGGGTAACTTCAAGAAAAACAACAAGTAAGTTGCTGCATAAGAGAAGAAACCCAAGTCTGGACCTAAGCCTGAAACTGAGTGCTTCTACTGCAAGCAGACTGGTCACTGGAAGCGGAACTGCCTCAAGTATTTGGCGGATAAGAAGGATGGCAAGGTGAACAAAGGTATATGTGATATACATGTTATTGATGTGTACCTTACTAATGCTCGCAGTAGCACCTGGGTATTTGATAGTGGTTCTGTTGCTAATATTTGCAACTCGAAACAGGGACTACGGATTAAGCGAAGATTGGCTAAGGACGAGGTGACGATGCGCGTGGGAAACGGTTCCAAAGTTGATGTGATCGCCGTCGGCACGCTACCTCTACATCTACCTTCGGGATTAATATTAGACCTAAATAATTGTTATTTGGTGCCAGCGTTAAGCATGAACATTATATCTGGATCTTGTTTGATGCGAGACGGTTATTCATTTAAATCAGAGAATAATGGTTGTTCTATTTACATGAGTAATATCTTTTATGGTCATGCACCCTTAAAGAGTGGTCTATTTTTATTAAATCTCGATAGTAGTGACACACATATTCATAGTGTTGAAACCAAAAGATGCAGAGTTGATAATGATAGTGCAACTTATTTGTGGCACTGCCGTTTAGGTCATATCGGTATAAAGCGCATGAAGAAACTCCATACTGATGGGCTTTTGGAACCACTTGATTATGAATCACTTAGTACTTGCGAACCATGCCTTATGGGTAAGATGACAAAAACACCGTTCTCCGGTACTATGGAGAGAGCAACAGATTTGTTAGAAATCATACATACAGATGTATGTGGTCCGATGAATGTTGAGGCTCGTGGCGGATATCGTTATTTTCTCACCTTCACAGATGACTTAAGCAGATATGGGTATATCTACTTAATGAAACACAAGTCTGAAACGTTTGAAAAGTTCAAAGAATTTCAGAGTGAAGTGGAAAATCATCGTAACAACAAAATAAAATTCCTACGATCTGATCGTGGAGGAGAATATTTGAGTTACGAGTTTGGTGTACATTTGAAACAATGTGGAATAGTTTCGCAACTCACGCCACCCGGAACACCACAGCGTAATGGTGTGTCCGAACGTCGTAATCGTACTTTACTGGATATGGTACGATCTATGATGTCTCTTACTGATTTACCGCTATCGTTTTGGGGATATGCTCTAGAGACGGCTGCATTCACGTTAAATAGGGCACCATCAAAATCCGTTGAGACGACGCCTTATGAACTATGGTTTGGCAAGAAACGAAAGTTGTCATTTCTGAAAGTTTGGGGCTGCGATGCTTATGTGAAAAAGCTTCAACCTGATAAGCTCGAACCCAAATCAGAGAAATGTGTCTTCATAGGATATCCAAAGGAAACTATTGGATACACGTTCTATCACAGATCCAAAGGCAAGACTTTTGTTGCTAAATTCGGAAACTTTCTGGAGAAGGAGTTTCTCTCGAAAGATGTGAGTGGGAGGAAAGTAGAACTTGACGAGGTATCTGTACCTACTCCCTTATTGGAAAGTAGTACATCACAGAAACCTGTTTCTGTGACACCTACACCAATTAGTGAGGAAGTTAATGATAATGATCATGAAACTTCAGAACAAGATACTACTGAACCTCGTAGATCAACCAGAGTGAGATCCGCGCCAGAGTGGTGCGGTAATCCTGTTCTGGAAGTCATGCTACTAGATCATGATGAACCTACGAACTATGAAGAAGCGATGGTGAGCCCAGATTCCGCAAAATGGCTTGAAGCCATGAAATCTGATATGGGGTCCATGTATGAGAACAAAGTGTGGACTTTGGTTGACTTGCCCAATGATCGGCAAGCAATTGAGAATAAATGGATCTTCAAGAAGAAGACTGATGCTGACGGTAATATTACTGTCTACAAAGCTCGACTTGTCGCAAAAGGTTTTCGGCAAGTTCAAGGGTTGACTACGATGAGACCTTCTCACCCGTAGCGATGCTTAAGTCTGTCCGAATCATGTTAGCAATTGCCGCATTTTATGATTATGAAATTTGGCAGATGGATGTCAAAATTGCATTCCTAAATGGATTTCTGGAAGAAGAGCTGTATATGATGCAACCAGAAGGTTTTGTCGATCCAAAGGGAGCTAACAAAGTGTGCAAGCTCCAGCGATCCATTTATGGACTAGTGCAAGCCTCTCGGAGTTGGAATAAACGCTTTGATAGTGTGATCAAAGCATTTGGTTTTATACAGACTTTTGGAGAAGCCTGTATTTACAAGAAAGTGAGTGGGAGCTCTATAGCATTTCTGATATTATATGTGGATGGCATATTACTGATTGGAAATGATATAGAATTTCTGGATAGCATAAAGGGATACTTGAATAAGAGTTTTTCAATGAAAGACCTCGGTGAAGCTGCTTAGATATTAGGCATAAAGATCTATAGAGATAGATCAAGACGCTTAATTGGACTTTCACAAAGCACATACCTTGACAAGATTTTGAAGAAGTTCAAAATAGATCAAGCAAAGAAAGGGTTCTTGCCTGTGTTACAAGGTGTGAAGTTGAGTCAGACTCAATGCCCGACCACTGCAGAAGATAGAGAGAAAATGAATGATGTTCCCTATGCTTCAGCCATAGGCTCTATCATGTATGCAATGCTGTGTACCAGACCTGATGTGTGCCTTGCTAGAAGTCTAGCAGGGAGGTACCAAAGTAATCCAGGAGTGGATCACTGGACAGCGGTCAAGAACATCCTGAAGTACCTGAAAAGGACTAAGGATATGTTTCTCGTATATGGAGGTGACAAAGAGCTCATCATAAACGGTTACGTTGATGCAAGCTTTAACACTGATCCGGGCAATTCTAAATCGCAAACCGGATACGTGTTTACATTAAACGGTGGAGCTGTCAGTTGGTGCAGTTCTAAACAAAGCGTCGTGGCGGGATCTACATGTGAAGCGGAGTACATAGCTGCTTCGGAAGCAGCAAATGAAGGAGTCTGGATGAAGGAGTTCATATCCGATCTAGGTGTCATACCTAGTGCATCGGGTCCAATGAAAATCTTTTGTGACAATACTGGTGCAATTGCCCTGGCAAAGGAATCCAGATTTCACAAGAGAACCAAGCACATCAAGAGACACTTCAATTCCATCCGGGATCTAGTCCAGGTGGGAGACATAGAGATTTGCAAGATACATACGGATCTGAATGTAGCAGACCCGTTGACTAAGCCTCTTCCACGAGCAAAACATGATCAGCACCAAGGCTCCATGGGTGTTTGAATCATTAGTGTGTAATCTAGATTATTGACTCTAGTGCAAGTGGGAGACTGAAGGAAATATGCCCTAGAGGCAATAATAAAGTTATTATTTATTTCCTTATATCATGATAAATGTTTATTATTCATGCTAGAATTGTATTAACCGAAAACATAATACATGTGTGAATACATAGACAAACAGAGTGTCACTAGTATGCCTCTACTAGACTAGCTCGTTAATCAAAGATGGTTATGTTTCCTAACCATGGACAAAGAGTTGTTATTTGATTAACGGGATCACATCATTAGGTGAATGATCTGATTGACATGACCCATTCCATTAGCTTAGCACCCGATCGTTTAGTATGTTGCTATTGCTTTCTTCATGACTTATACATGTTCCTATGACTATGAGATTATGCAACTCCCGTTTGCCGGAGGAACACTTTGTGTGCTACCAAACGTCACAACATAACTGGGTGATTATAAAGGAGCTCTACAGGTGTCTCCAAAGGTAGATGTTGGGTTGGCGTATTTCGAGATTAGGATTTGTCACTCCGATTGTCGGAGAGGTATCTCTGGGCCCTCTCGGTAATGCACATCACATAAGCCTTGCAAGCATTGCAGCTAATGAGTTAGTTGTGAGATGATGTATTACGGTACGAGTAAAGAGACTTGCCGGTAACGAGATTGAACTAGGTATTGGATACCGACGATCGAATCTCGGGCAAGTAACATACCGATGACAAAGGGAACAACGTATGTTGTTATGCGGTCTGACCGATAAAAGATCTTCGTAGAATATGTAGGAGCCAATATGAGGATCCAAGTTCCGCTATTGGTTATTGACCGGAGACGTGTCTCGGTCATGTCTACATTGTTCTCGAACCCGTAGGGTCCGCACGCTTAAGGTTTTGATGACAGTTATATTATGAGTTTATGCATTTTGATGTACCGAAGTTTTTTTGGAGTCCCGGATGTGATCACGGACATGACGAGGAGTCTCGGAATGGTCGAGACATAAAGATTGATATATTGGAAGCCTATATTTGGATATCGGAAGTGTTCCGGGTAAAATCGGGATTTTACCGGATTACCGGGAGGTTACCGGAACCCCCCGGGAGGTATATGGGCCCTAGTGGGCCTTAGTGGAAGAGAGGAGAGGTGGCCAGGGCTGGGCCGCGCGCCCCTCCCCCCTAGTCCGAATAGGACAAGGAGAGGGGGCCGGCGCCCCCCTTCCTTCTCTCTCTCCTCTTTCCCCCCTCCCGAATCCTATTCCAACTTGGAAAGGGGGGGAATCCTACTCCCGGAGGGAGTAGGACTCCTCCTGGCGCGCCATATCCTGGCCGGCCGCACCCCCCTTGATCCTTTATATACGGAGGCAGAGGGCACCCCTAGAGACACAAGTTGATCCACGCGATCATATTCTTAGCCGTGTGCGGTGCCCCCTTTCACCATAGTCCTCGATAATATTGTAGCGGTGCTTAGGCGAAGCCCTGCGACATTAGTACATCAAGATCGTCACCACGCCGTCGTGCTGACGGAACTCTTCCCCGACACTTTGCTGGATCGGAGTCCGGGGATCGTCATCGAGCTGAACGTGTGCTAGAACTCGGATGTGCCGTAGTTTCGGTGCTTGATCGGTCAGGCCGTGAAGACGTACGACTACATCAACCACGTTGTGCTAACGCTTCCATTGTCGATCTACAAGGGTACGTAGATCACACTCTCCCCTCTCGTTGCTATGCATCACCATGATCTTGCGTGTGCGTAGGAATTTTTTTGAAATTACTACGTTCCCCAACACTAACCACCACAACCCTTCTCTGCCACAAGGACAGAGCCAAAACTTTTGTGAAGCACATGCAAATTTGAGGCAAAGTATGTAACGAGGATAGAGAACATATAACAACTCCAATTTTGCAAACTAGAAATCTAAATTAACACTGAAGTACAAATTGGAAACAGAATTGTGGAACATAGTTTCACACACACTTGTTATGAATAGTAAATTCAAAAAATGTTAGAAAAAAGTTGAAACTTTTTTGTAACCTACATATGAATTTTCACGAAGAAATGACATCTATGGTATTATGGGTAAAAGTGAGAAAACCGAAGCTATGTTCAAAAACACTGTTTAAAAGAATATTAAGGTCAGATTGCATTTTCTTCACCAAGAAATAACCCGGGTGTCATTCCTTCACCGAACTTCACACGAGTAGAATGGTCGATGAAATTTGATACCCCAAATTTTTAGAATTTTCAGGTTTTTAGTATTTTTTAGAATTTATTATTCATGTGGGCGCATGTGGAATTATGTTCACCTTTATATATTCAAATAAAATTTAACTATTGAAATTTCAAATTTAATATTTAACTATCTAAAAGATATCCTAAATCAAAAGCTAGACTCGTGAAGTTGTGACCATCCTCAATTGCCAGTTCCACATGCCCACGCCTCAACGCTTAAGTCCCGAGTTTATGAATCTCTAACCAGTTAACAATTTTACTTCATTACGAGGGGGGAGATAGGAAGCCAAAGATTCAAGTTCTTCCTGGGGATGGACCACCATCGGCTCTCACCCGCCACGTGCCCAGCCACCCCTCCTTGCTAGTTCGTCTTCGTGATACATAGGGTGTATTTGGTAGGGTGCATGAGGGCAAAAGTTTCCAATCTGACCCACTTTTACTTGTTTGGTAGGGTGCATGGGCTCACCCGGGTTATGCCCATCTAATGCAAAAAGGGCCCTCAATCATGCCCATCCAATGCATCCCAGAGAGGGTGCATGGAGGCAGCCATGCTCGCCCCGACTCTCGTCCCCACCCACCAGACCACGTCCAGATTTGTTTAAATTTTCAGAAAATGTTCATCATTTCAAATTTTGTTTAAATCTTCAAAAATTAATTGAAATTTCTTTAAATTTTTGAAAAGTTCAGAATTTATTTAAATTTTAAAAATGTTCATAATTTCAATTTCTATTTAAAATTTCAAAAAATGTTCATAATTTAAATTATGTTTAACATCTAAAAATCTTCAGAAATTCGAAATTCATTTAAATTTTCAAAAAAAGTTTAGAATTTCAAATTTTGTTTAAATTTTCAAAAAACTGTTCAGATTTTTTTAAAATATTCAGGATTTCAAATTTTGTTTAAATTTTCAAAAAAGTTCAAAATTTCAAAATATGTTTAAATTTTCTAAAAATGTTAGAATTTCAATATTTATTTACATTTTCAAAAAAGTTTAGAATTTCAAATTTTGTTTACATTTTCAATAAAAGTTCAGAATTTCAAAATATGTTTAAATTTGTGTTCACGTTTTTTTTTTCAATTTTGTTCACCATTCAAAAATATTATTTGGAATTCGAAATTGTTCAGCATTTCTAAACACATGCATGCTGCCAAATAAAGTTTCAACTCAGCATGTCTTGGCACATACACTGCTCCCAAAGAACAGCAAATGCACGGACTCAGCATGCCTACACTCAGCATCTATCAGAGAACAACTAGGCTAGGTCCACATGCTACCAAACACACCCATAAGAAACGAACAACCGGGGTGCCCAATGGGAGCTCCTATTCTGCAAGTTCAGCGCCGGAATAGAGAGCTGGTCGTCCGCTAGTTTTTCTTTTTCTTTTTCGAGTTGTTCATGTGATAGAAAAACTAGCTGGTTTTCTAATACTAATGGAAAAAAATTGCAAATGAATTTAGAAAAAAAGTTCAGAAATTTCAAAAAAATGAATTTGAAAAAAATTCATCAGCTTTTTAAAAAATATATTTTTTGAAAAAGTTCACAAATTTGAAAAAAGTTCACCGATTTTAAGGAAAAAGTTCATAAAGCTTGAACTTTTATTACAATTTTTATAAGGTTCATCAAATTTGGGAAAAAATATTGATTTTGAAGAAAAAGTTCACGAATTACTAAAAAAAGTTGACGAAGTTGAATATTTTCGAGAATTTATTACAAAAATGAAACAAAAAATAAAAATAAAACAGAAAAAACAAATAGGAAACAACTGCGTTTTCACTGTTTCATATAGAAAAAAAAGAGAAAACTAGCACAACCGGTCTAGTGTCTAGTGCGTTCGGTACTAAACAGAAAGGTGCGCTGTTCGAATGACGTGACGCAGAAGTAAGTGGGCCGGCCCATAGCGAAGATTAATGTGCGCCAAGTTGCAGAATGCACTATAACCGATGACTAAAGCTCCTAATCTGGTGCGGCTATACATCGCTTGACGCCGCGTTGCGGCCATAGCGAAGAGTAGTGTGTGCCAAGTTGCTCCTATTCCGCGTCATGAATCGGCTGGCCCAGGTAGGTACGAGGTAAGTTTGTCTTTTCTCCTATTTTTACTTTTGTTTATTTTTTGCCTTTTTATTCTTATTTTCAAAAAATTATATATATAATCATTATATATATAGGTATATATAATCATGAATTTCAGAAAAATGTTAACATCATGTAAAACAAATGTTAGCTTGATTCAAGAAAAATGTTGATAGAATATTAAACCAATATTTTGATACTTTAAAAATGTTCATGTGTTTCAAAAAATGTATGTCACATTTAAAAATGTAAATCATATATTTGAAAAAATGTCAAACTTATATACTATAAATGTTTCAAATGTATATGAAAAATGTTAATAGCATATTAAAAAATTTGTGCAGTTTAAAAATATTAACATGTTTCGAAAAATGTATGTAACATTATAAAAAATTTAATCATATATTTTAAAAACGTTAAAGATATATAAAATAAATATTTAAATGTATATGAAACATGTTGGTATAACATACAAAGAAGTGTTTGTGGCATTTTTAAAATGTTCAAGCATTTAAAATAATGTGCGTGGCTTTATAAAAATATTAATTATGTGTTTGAAAAATGTAAACATATATCAAATAGATATTTTAGATTTATATGAAAAATTTACAATATTTATGAAAAAAGGAGATATCAAACATGTATTTGAAAGAAATGTTAATCATTCTATTTGAAAATTCTAATTATGTATTAAAAATGTTAAACATGTATAAAAATGTTCTTGATGTATATGATATTTCCAGGAATAAAAACATTTGTTTCAAAAACTGTGTATTTTAAAAATGTTTAATATGTATAAAAATAAATGTTTCACGGATGAAAAATGTATATAGAAATAGGAGGGAAAACGATACAAACATGTACAAAACCGCAAAAGGTGAATAAAAGAGGTTCTAAAACCAATGAAAATCATGAAAAAACCAGATAAAAAAGAAAGAGTCCAAATAAAAACCAGCGAAAAGGAAACAGGTATAGCTCTCGTGGTCCCTAAATAGGGACTTGACTGGTCGATTTCCTTCGCAAGTGATTGTTGGGACTCTTTAGGCCTAGATTCTCACATAATTAGCGTAGCCCATTAAGCCAATGTTTAAGAAGCAGATCCCCCAAGCCATTTGCTTCACTGATGATGCTTCTCTCTTGAGAGATTTGATCAGAGCGCAATGCTAGAATCTTCCGCAACACGACTATTTATTTGGTGATCCTTATTAGGAAGATTAAGGAGGAGTTGTCTGTTTGGGCTTTGGCGGGCGTCAAACACTTTAGTATTGTAATGCTGCGAGAGTAAACCTTTATATTCTTACCACTTTGTGGCTTTGTCTAAGCCTTCTTCTTTAATCAATGAAATGGTAAATCTTTTCCTTGTTTTAAAAAAATGTTCAAGAGGCCCAGCACAGCCCCCCGGAACCGATGTGGAATAGGATTTGTCTGTCATGACAAGCCTCCGTACATTGTCCAGCAGCATGCGAGCCCGGCAAGTGCCCATGGTCACCCTCATTGGATTAGAGCACTATGAAATCAACGGGAATATAATTTTTATTTGCAAGAATAAGAACATCATTTATTCTACGAAGGGATTCTTAATAGTGAAATCCGCTAAGTGCAAATTAAGAGAACATTCTTCCAAATCATGAAGGCATAGCACATCACAAAGATTTTTGTATCGTGGAAACGCTAGGACCCAAATCACATAAAGCATTGCAATCATAAATTTTTATCTTTATTTTAATCGTAGGTTCCCATTCATCATATAATTTCCTAGGTATTGAAACCTTCAATTCTAGCTTTTATTCTAAATCTTTCATCATAACTTCTACAATGTGTTTAGTAAAAGCCTTATTTTGTTCATAAGCATTGGGTGAATTTATCAAGGATTGCAACAAGGAAATACACTCAATTAAAGAACAACTATCATAATTAAAATCCTTGAAATCCAAAGTAGTGGGCACATCACTATATAAAGTTTTGACCTCTCCAAACCCATTTTTATCAAAAAATTTCATTAAGATTATCACCCTCCGAACAATGGGGACGCCTTCTAGCTAAAGTTGACTCATCTTCAGTCCCGTTCAATTTTTATGTCACTAAATAAAGATTCAATGGATGAGACACCAATCATTTTAATATCTTCATTATGATTACGATAAAAATTGGGCGTCATTACTTTTTCTAAGAATTCTCGCTTAGCCCTCTATCTAGCGGTTCTTTCTTTACTTTCATTAATGGAGATATAGATAGCTTTAATGGACTCATTAATATCAAGCTTAGGTGGAAAATTTTTAAATTTGAGATTTTCTACATCATGAACAATTCTATCCATGCTCCTAGCCATATCATCAACTTAACTCAATTTTTTCCTCTATCATAGTATTGAAAATCTTTTGAGAATTAATAAATTCTTTAATATTACTTTCAAGATTAGAGGGTATACTATTATTATTATTACTATTATTATTATCATTATTATAAGAATTGCCATTATTATTACAGGAATTTCCAGGAAACGACCTAGGATTAAAATTACCTCTATAAGCATTACTATTGAAATTGTTTTGCGAGACAAAATTCACATCTACAGGGTCATTATTTTGTTCAATTAAAGTAGACAATGGCACACCATTAGGATCAATATGAGCATTCTTACTAGCAACCATTTTCATAAGCGCATACACTTTATCACTCAAAATATTAATTTCTTCGACATAATTCACCTTTTTACTAGTAGGAGTTCTTTCAGTATGCCATTATGGATAATTGTTCATAATATTATCATGGAGTTTTGTAGCTTCTCCGAAAGTGATTTACATAAAGGTACCCCCTGCGACGGAATCTAGAAGATTTCTAGAAACAAAGTTTGATCCTGCATAATTTTTTTGTATGATCATCCATATGCTTAAACCGTAAGTGGGACACAAAGTTCAATCCCGCATAAATTTTTTGTATGATCATCCATAAGCTTAAACCATGAGTGGGACAATTTCTTATCATTAATTTCATTCTCTCCCAAGATTGGCCAACATGTTCATGCTCAAGTTGCTTAAAATTCATGATTTAATTTCTAAGAGAAATAATTTTTGCGGGAGGAAAATACTTGGCAGTAAAAGCATCCTTATAGTTATCCCAAGAATCAATACTATTTCATGGCAATAATAAAAACCAAGTTGGCATGATCTCATAGTGATAATGGAAATAATTTCAAATTGACAATATCATTATCCACATATTTTTTCTTTTGCATATCACACAATTCAACGAAAGCATAACAAGATTTAGAAAAGAAACATTAATATCACATGACTCCACAATAGTGGCGGGAGGAGCAATTGGAGTACTAATAAAATCATTATTATTAGTATTGAAAAAGTCACACAACTTTGTATTTTCTTGAGACATCGCGACAAAGCAAGCAAACAAGTGAACAAGCAAAAAGGCAATCGAAAAATAATTTTGTGTTTTTGTGCAAATGTTTTAGAAGTGCGGGAGATGAAAATGAGAGGCAAATTCGAAATGAAAGTAAATGCAAGGAGATGAAAGTTTATGCGATGGTACTTGATAGGTTTTGGTGATGTCTCCCCGGCAACGGCACCAGAAATTATTCTTGTTAGTTATGAGCTATGTGGGATTTACTCGAAGAGGAGATGAGTATAATAGAGATATGTATTTCCCTCACTTAAGAACTAAGGTCATCAATCCAGTAGGAGAACGACGCAATACCTCGTGAATAGAACCTACACACAAAAGAACCAATACTTGCACCCAACGCGATCAAGGGGGTTGTCAATCCCCTCGGAGGTTAATTGCAAGGATCAAGTCTTATAATGGTAGATAGATAAAAACACAAAATAAAATAACAGTAAATAAATTGCAGCAAGGTATTTTTAGAATTTAAGGTATGATAAAGATAGACCCAAGGGGCCATAATTTTCACTAGAGGCTTCTCTTTAGAACAAAAAACATATGATGTGTAAACAAATTTATTGGACAACTGATAGAAAAATGCATAGTTATGACGATATCCAAGGCAATGATCATGTATATAGGCATCATGTCCGAGACAAGTAGACTGACTCCTACATGCATCTACTATTGTTACTCCACACATCGACCGCTATCCAGCATGCATCTAGAGTACTAAATTCATAAAGAACGGAGTAACGCCTTAAGCAAGATGAAATGATATAGACAAATCAAACTCAAGCAATGTGAATAAAACCCATTGTCTTATCTTTAATGGCAACAATACAATTACATGTATTGCCCCTTTCTATCACTGGGATATAGATCACCGCAAGATTGAACCCATTACGAAGCACCTCTTCCATTGCAAGGTAAATCAATCTAGTTGGACAAACCAAATAGATAGATTGGAGAGAAATACTAAGCTATCACTAGTACAATGAGCTGCTATACAAATGGTTTTTAACCCCCTTCCGCGCCGGCATTTTAAATCGCCGCCTTGCTAGTGTGGGCGATAGGGGGGTCATTCCCACATGACCCAGAAACCGTCGGGGATAGGGAGTAGGAATGCATACGTTTTCCAAACAAAGCGTATGTTATGCCCGCACTTATCCCAAACGCGATTCTTCACACAACTGTTTGGGATATACCTAATATCCCAAATGCTCCATCCTTGCTACTCGCGTGTGCTGGCATTACCATCGCAGTCGGTATTCTATGGTGCTACGTTTACGATGCGCGGCACATCACACAAATTTCACGATTATAGAACATGTATGATAAGCAGACAATCACACACATTCACTTTTCTCGAACCGTATTCCATAACTAATTAAGAAGATTAGCTAATCATCGTACGAGTGTCAGATAGGATTACGAAACATCGGACAATTGTAACAGTGTCATACAAGATAACTATCGCACACGCTATTCTGTGGTGTAACATTTATGATGCATACCACATCAGAAACAGTTCATGATTGTAAATCGTGTATGATAAGGTAACTATCTGTAAGTGCATATAGTGCCACCCCTAGTTGGTTTTGGAGTATTGACGACAAACATGGTTGAGGGACTAATGTGTTTGTGAGAATTGCAGGATAACACAGGTAGAAGTCCCTCGTTGATTCAGTTTACCTACCAGAGATGACCCCTAAAAATGTGTGAAGACATTGAAGACAATGATGGTCTGTGAAGATATTCACAACGAAGATTATGACTTGAGAAGACATTCACGTGAAGACTATGGAGTACGTAGACATAGTTGTTTCGTAGTTTCCTTTTCTTCTTTGTTGAGTCATAGGAACCACCGTACTGTTAAGTGGGGTCCAAGTGAACAAAGTCAGAGTGACTGATGTGATGCTCAACCAAATCCTATGTCTTCGAGCGAAGATAATGAGAGCAAATCTTATCCAGAGCTGGATGAGTCAGCTTTACTTGTATCCCAAGTCAAGCTGCCACATGTGTTTGAAATCTGACCGTTGGACACGTGTCAGTTCCTTAGTGACCCAGAGTCATTTCAGACAAATCAGGCCGGGTTGCCTCCTAGCTATAAATAGCCCACCCCCTACACCATAAATTGGTGGTTGCTAAGAGTTAGTGCACGTCTTTTGTCGTTTGAGAGCAACCCACCTCCGAAGCATTTGAGAGAGAAATCCTTGCAAGGACAAAGCCCTAAACACCTAGAGCCAAAGAGTGTTAGGCATCATCGAAGTCTTTCTGTCTGCATGATCTGAAGACTTGTTACACTTGAGGACTGTGAATCCTCCAGCCGGTTAGGCATCGCGTTCTGAGCATTCAAGAGTCATTGTGGATCATCAGTGAACGAAGTCTGTGAAGGTTTGGAAGTCTACCTTGAAGACTTACCAGAGTGATTGGGCGAGGACTGTGTGTCCTTAGCTCAAGGGGAATAAGGTGAAGACGCGGTCTTCTGAGTTGAATCTCAGCATCCCTAACCAGACGTATAGTTGTCACAGCATCTGAAACTGGTCTACCAAATCCTTGTCTTCACCAAGCTACTGGTTCTATCCTTCACTTCCCTTTACTTTATAGTTTGTCTTCATGAAGTCATTGCTTGCCTATATGACCTGATTGACTTCACTGAGTGAAGACTGTTTACTATTTGGCTTCACACTATCTTCCATCCTGATCTCTACTACCTAGCTACCGATAGTCTTCGCGCTTTCACTTCATTGCTTACTTGACTATGGGTTGTCCAGTGTAGTCTACCTTCCGCTGCATATCAATAGGTTCATCTATACTGTTTGTCTTCAAAGCCCTCAAGTTTTGAAGACTTCCATAAAATTCGCCTATTCACCCCCCTCCAGTCGATAACTAGCACTTTCAATTGGTATCAGAGCAAGGTGCTCCCTTGTTCTGTGTAATTCGGTTTAACCACCTGGAGTTTTAGCTATGTCATCTGCAGGGATAATCAAAGTCTCTGCTGCGTGCCCTGTCTTCGATGGCACTGATTACCCCTACTGGAAGAATAAGATGCGCATGCATCTTGAAGCCATTGACGTCGACCTCTGGTATGTCGTCAAGAACAGCGTTCCCAAGGTCGGTGAAGGTGTCACTGCTGTTGATGTCAAGAGGTTCATTCAACTGGACTCGACTGCTAAGAACATCATCTGTGGTCATCTGACCAAAGGAAAATATGGTCGTGTGAGTGCTCTCGAAACTGTGAAGCTAGTCTAGGATTGGCTCTCCAAGGTCAACGAAGGCGTCTCGACCTAGAGAGACTCAAGGATTAGTGTTCTCCGCAACCTCTTCAACCGCTTCAAGAGAAATGACAATGAGAATGTCCAACTCACATTTGATCGCCTCACTATCACAAATGAGCTTCGTGCACTCGGCGCCACTGAGATCACCAAGCACGAAATCGTCAAAACACTTCTGAGATCGCTTGACAACTCATTCGACACCCTGGCCCTGATGATTCAAGAACGCCCTGACTTCAAGACTCTCGATCCGTCTGACATACTTGAGAGACTCAACACACATGAGTTTCAACAATTTGAGAAAAGAGATATCTATGGTCCCAACTATGGCCGAACTCGCGCTTTGAAGGCAAAGGATGTTTCCTCATCTGAAGAAGAATCTGACTGCAGTTCTGAGGATCCTGAAGACATTGGAAAGGAACTTGCCATGCTGGTGAAGAAGTTCTAGAGGTTCACCATGAAGAAAGGCTTCAGACAGTCTTCGAGATCCAGCTCAAGAAATGATGAAGCTTCCTCCCATGACTACAAGAAGAGAATGTGGCACAAGTGCAAGAAACCTGGTCACTACATATCTGAATGTCCACAATGGGACAATGAGAACAAGAAGAAGAAGAAGAAGAGCAAGGAATATGATTTTGATGACAAGAAGAAGAAGAAATCCTCAAAGTCTTCTTCCAAGTCTTCGTCGAAGTCTTCATCACACAAGAAGAGCTCATCCAGCAAGGCTCGTGCATTTGTTGGCAAGGAGATGGATTCACAGTAGGAGTCTGCATCTGAGGAGGCGGAGGTGGAGTCTGAAGACGAATCTGATTTAGGTGTGGCAAGCCTGGCTCTAGCTTCAGCATATGTCGCCAAGTCCATTTCAACACTGAAGAGAATGGCCTCGACACCAACACTAATGCTGATGATGAGGATGACTCTGCTCCCACCTACTGCTTCATGGCACGTGGTGCCAAGGTAAACGCACGTGATGCTTACTTCCAAACATCAAGTGAAGATGACTCTGAATGTGAATCTAAACCTAGCTACAAAACTCTTGCTAAAATTGCAACTGAGCGACATAATGCTATGGAACATATTAAATAATTGCTAGACAAAATCTTTGACCTGTTGGACGCGCAAATGACCCGATCTCAGTCCTTAATAGAAGACATTAAAAATCTTCATGTTAAGTACGAAGAACTTGAAAGTCGTCATGAAACGCTCTCAACTACTCATGAAAATCTCTCCTATGATTATCTTCAAAGGAAGCAAGAGCTTGAGAACTTGAGATCGGCTCATGAAGATCTTCAAAAGGAGAGCAAGTCACTCCGCGCTCAACAGATCAGTTCCGCTCAAGAAGGATTTGAACCACCATGTCTATAATGTCTTGAGCGTGATAATGCTGTCTTTATTGCTGGATGTTCTACTGCTACTACTATTGCAATATCTTCAACTGCTGATGTGGTAACTAACCCCTCTGCTGAGGATACCACTAGTATTGCTGATGAGAATGCCAGGTTGAAGACATTGCTTGAGACAGGAATGTACCAAAGTCTCAAAGGGTATCAGACACTATGTGATGTCCTCAAGAAACAGATTCTGAACTGAAACCCTAGGAAAGGGGGTGTAGGGTTCAAGAGGAAAATGAATGTTGATGGTTCTTACTGGAAGCCTGAGCAGTACCCCAAAACCACATGGGTTGCTGCAAAGGGACCTTCAGTGGATCTATCTACCTTATTTGGTTTCACTTGTGCTAACCCGATTATCATTGATGAATCCTTTGATGCAAACTATAAACTGTTTAAGAATCAGAATGGTGAAGTGTTTGCCAGGTATATTGGTACTAACTGCAAGTATGGACCACCTTTGAAGAAGATCTGGGTACCCAAAAGTTGTCTTGAGAATCTTTAGGTGAATGTCATCATGATACCACCTGGGAAGAATACAAACCCTAGACCAAAGGCTTCATATGATCCAAAGGCTTCATACAGACAGAGGACTCATCAGAGTCACCCTAACACCAATGTTTTGCAGGGAAACCATACTCAGGCCTATAAATATGAGCGTGTTTCATCAAACCGCCATGTTCATAAGACCAAGAACTACTCCGCTTATTCTTATGAGTATTATCCACCTCCTGCAAGGCTATTTGCTAGGGCTCCAAAGCCAAAGTTCTCAGATGCTGCACTTAGACTTATTGCTTCGAAGCCACCCCTGAGGATGTGGGTGGCTAAGAAAAATTAACTCTCTTTTGCAGGGAAAGGTCTCCAACCTGAAATTAAAGGTTTCTGATGCTTATGCTGGGGACCTTAAACATCTTGTGGGGCGCAAGATAAAATGCCCAAATGGTGTTATGATGTATTCCGTCCCAGGATTCCTTGACATACATCCTACTTATCCTAACCGTGGTCTGAACTTTGATAATATGCTTGTTCGACGAATGTTTATGCTTCACACTTCCCTTGGTGAAGCCTATTCCCCAAACTGCACTGTAGGGTACGACACCAAAGGCTTCTGAGTGGATTATGGATAGTAGATGCACTAACCACATGACTGGTGATTGGAGTCTTCTCATGGACTCAACCCTATGACCATCTGACAAGAGTCACATCACATTTGCTGACACTGGTAAAAGCAAGGTATTGAGTCTAGGTAGAGTTGCAATCTCAAAGGATCAGCACATGGATAAAGTGATGCTTGTTGAATCCCTTGGTTTCAACTTAATGTCTATGTCAATGCTTTGTGACTTGAACATGATTATGATATTTGGAAAATATCATTGCCTTGTGCTTATGGAATCTGAAAAATCTCTAGTCTTTGAAGGGTATCGAAAGGACGATTTGTATATGGTAGGTTTCTCAGCAGGACCACAGTTGGCCGTATGTCTTCTAGCAAAAGCTTCAGAATGCTGGCTCTGGCATCGGAGGCTAGGGCATGCTAGCATGAGAAACTTGTACACTCTCACGAAGAAGAAGCATGTCGTAGGCATTGAGGGCGTCAAGTTCAAGAAGGATCATCTATGTGGTGCTTGCAAAGCTGGAAAGATGACAAGGGCCAAGCATCCCTCGAAGACAATCATGACGACATCACGTCCCTTCGAGCTGCTTCATATGGACTTATTCGACCCTACTCACTACTCTACTCTTACTACCACTGCTTGCCTCTATGGTTTTGTCATAGTTGATGATTACTCAAGATATACATGGGTGCACATAATTCTCTACAAGAATGAAGTGCAGGATGTCTTCAGATGATTCGCCAATCGTGCCATGACAAACTATGGCATCAAGATCAAGCACATCAGAAGTGACAACGGCACAGAGTTCAAGAACACCGTCCTTGACACCTATCTTGATATGTTGGGCATCATTCATGAGTTCTCAGTTCCATACACACCTCAGCAGAATGGCATTGTGGAGCGCAAGAACAGAACCCTCATTGAGATGGCTCGGATGATGCTTGACGAGTACAAGACTCCAAGGAAGTTCTGGCCTGAAGCCATTGATACTGCATGCCACGTCATCAATCGTGTTTATCTTCACAAGCTTCTAAAGAAGACATCATATGAGCTACTAACTGGTAAGAATCCAAACATAAGCTACTTCAGAGTATTTGGTGCTAGGTGCTGGATCAAGGATCCGCATCACACTTCAAAATTTGCACCGAAAGCACATGAAGGTTTTATGCTTGGTTACGGAAAGGATTCACACTCCTATAGTCTTCAACCTCTTTCACTATATAGTGGTTGAAACTGTAGATGTGCGGTTCGATGAAACTAACGGCTCGCAAAGAGAGCACCTGCCAAATGTTCTAGATGAAGTCTCACCAAGTGAATCCATCAAGCTTATGGGTACTGGATAAATTATACCTTTAGAGGCACAGGCTGAAGAAGAACTCATCATTTTTGCACCTAATCAACCCGAAGACACAGCTCAGCCCGAAGTCAATACTGATGATGAAGACAGTGATTAGCCAGAGCAAAGTCTTCGTCCAATACATTCTCGTGTTGCAAATGAAGTACAGATTAAGAAGATAATTGATAGCATCAATGCACCTGGTCCGCTCACTCGTTCAAGAGCAACACAACTAGCAAATTTCTGTGGCACTTTGCATTTGTCTCTATATCCAAGCCAAAGAAAGTTGCTGAAGCCTTCATGGAACCTGAATGGATTCAAGCTATGCAAGAAGAGCTTCAACAGTTTGAGCTGAACAATGTGTGGGAACTGGTCAAGCGTCTTGATCCTCTCAAGCACAACATAATTGGTATCAAATGGATCTATCACAACAAACAAGATGAGCATGGTCAAGTTGTCAGAAATAAGGCTCGTCTCGTTGCTCAAGGCTACACTCAAGCAGAAGGGATTGACTTCGATGAAACCTTTGCTCCTGTGGCTTGGATTGAAGCCATTCGCATACTGCTAGCCTATGCCAATCATCACAACATCCTTCTGTATCAAATGGATGTGAAGAGTGCCTTTCTGAATGGCAAGAGTGAAGAAGAAGTGTATGTCGCACAACCACCTAGCTTTGAAGACCCAAAACGTCCTGATATGGTATACAAGCTTAACAAGGCACTGTATGGCCTCAAACAAGCCCCCCAGGCTTGGTATGACACACTTAAATACTTCTTGAAGAGCAAAGGCTTCAAACCTGGTTCTCTGGATCCTATGCTCTTCACAAAGACATATGATGGAGAACTGTTTGTATGCCAGATCTATGTGGATGACATTATCTTCGGCTGCACCGACAAGAGATACATGATGCAAGAGCAATATCAGATGTCCATGATGGGTGAGCTAAAATTATTCCTCGCTCTTCAAATTCGTCAACAGAGCAACAACATCTTCATATCTCAAGAGAAATACCTCAAAGATTGCCTGAAGAAGTTTGGAATGCAAGACTGCAAAGGATACACGACGCCAATGCCAACCAAAAGTCATCTGGGCCATGACGACAATGGTAAAGAGTTCGATCAAAAGGTATACCGCTCCATGATTAGTTCTTTACTCTATTTATGTGCATCTAGGCCAGATATAATGCTTAGCATTTGTATGTGTGCCCGATTCCAAGCGGCACCAAAGGAGTTGCATCACTTAGCTGTGAAGCGAATTCTTTGATATTTGGCTTACACCCCAACTCTAGGATTATGGTATCCAAAGGGCTCAGAGTTCGATCTAGTTGGATTCTCAGATGCTGATTATGCTGGTGACAAGGTTGATCTCAAGTCCACATCAGGCACATGTCACTTTCTTGGACGATCTCTTGTCTGTTGGTCTTTGAAGAAGCAGAACTGTGTATCTCTCTCCACTGCTGAATCTGAATACATTGCTGCGCTCAGCTTCTATAAATGACGCAAACTCTCAAGGACTATGGCATCCATCTGAAGCAAGTGCCACTTTACTGCGACAATGAAAGCACCGTCAAGATTGCCAACAACCCAGTACAGCACTCGAAGACAAAGCACATTCAGATCTGTCATAACTTTCTCAGAGATCATGTCATGAAGGAAGATATCGATATCATTCACGTCAACACTGAAGAGCAATTGGCAGATATCTTCACAAAGCCCTTGGATGAGAAAAGGTTTTGCAAGTTGCGGTGTGAGCTAAATATCTTAGAATCCTCAAATGTCCTATAATTGGACACACATCCTAACGCTTATGCATGTTGATGACTTAGATGTGAAACACATGAAGTAATGTATATCTTCAATCAATGGAGACATACACTCTAAGTGTGAATACATTAATGCGGAATTTGACTTTGGAGTGCCACGATAATTGCGCGTCATGTCTGGGTCTAATAGTTCCTATACGGTGGGTAACGCCACCACCAAATTCTTGTTTGGTGTGTTTCAATGGCGTCCTGATTGCATAGTCTTCGCATTTGTTTGTCTTCAACACTGATTTGGTTTCATGTTTATCTTCACAAGATTGAGTTGGTCTGATACACACACACACGTGTTCTGTCCTCTACAGCATTCACTTATAGCTATGTCTTCATGATTGAATCTTTTCTTGAACTAAGTGAATGTGATTGGACCCTAACCTCTTCTATGCTTCTACCTCAAACTCTATCTATCCAAATCATATGCATTCCATTGAAACCTGTCATTTGTCTTCTCTGAGTCCTTGTCAGCAGAAGACAAAGAGACAAACCTTTAAATATGTTTTTAATGCCATATCCTTTTTGCCTGAATACCGGAGAAGCCGAAACGACCACCCGACAATCCAGGCGTGCGTGGGACGTGGAACAACTTCCAATAAGTTGCATGCATGCCACGTGTCCTTGTGTAACATCCCAAATTTTCAATTTGGAATGCTATACCTAGATCATTCATGCATATCATATTTTATTGCATTTTCGTTTCGCGATCCTCGAAATCCTAAGCAACTCAAGGACCCTCGGAGAGAGTTGGGGATTTCCCAGTTTTCATATTTGATTTTTATCAAATAATGAAACGAGGACTTTTGGTTTTAATTATTTTTCTCTCCGAAAATATTTCATATTAAAATATATGAGAGGAGATAATATGACTTCTCCAAAATAATTGAAATATTAGAGGAAAAAAATATTAAAATCAAATATTTGATTTTATTCGGATTTTATTTGCACTAGAAAAAAAATTCACATTTTTCAAAGTTGCATTTTAGGGCCAAGAAAATGTTCATCTCGTTCTAAATATTTTATTTAGACGGTGAAAATTTGTTTTGGCAATTTTAGATTTTTATTTTATTTTCTAGGATTTATTTTCTGTTTGGCGGAATTTTTTTTAAAAAAAGTTTCCAGTGCCCGACTGGGCCAAGGCCAAGGCCTAGCCGAGCCGGCCCGTCTCCCCGCGCCGCCGTCTCCCACCAGGACACGCGCCGCCGTCTCCCACCAGGACGCGTGCCGCCGCCGCCGACTCGGACCGGAGTCCGAGCCGGACTCCTCCGTCGCCGCCTTGCCCCCTCCTCTAGGCCACCCTCCCCTTCTTAAATACCCGAGCCCCCCGCCACCACCACCAAACCCCGCCGCCCCACCTCCTGAGCCGAGCCGCGCC
>NC_041390.1:222346130-222358434 GCF_002162155.2 Triticum dicoccoides | reverse complement strand
CGCTGCACCGCCGCCGCCGCCCCTCGTCGCGCCGCGCCGCCTCACCCCGCCGCCCCGCAAGCCCGCCGCCCCACCGCGCGAGCCCCGCCTCGCCGGAGAGGTAACATGCCATTTGCCGTCGCCGTTTTTTAAAGAAAAACCGCTTCGGTTTTTTTAGAAAAAAACCCTAGTTCGTTTTTTTAGATTGGTTCACTGTTTTTTCCCGGTTCTTCTATTTAGCGGACGTTCGTCCGTATGTTCGTTTTAACGAACGGTTTTCGCTCGATAGTTACAGACAACGAACGCTCGTTCGTTAGCCTATTCGTGAGTTTTCCTTTTTATCGGATTTTTCCGCGATTATTTTCGATCGCGATTTCTGATCCGATTTTCATTTTAGTTTATCTTTTCGCTCATTTATCGGAATCATGCGATTCAAGCACCTAGATCTTCGTCTCAAAACCCTCTTTCCGTTTAACTAACTTGAAGAAGCTTTTGCTACTGTAAAATTTGACCTTAGTCCATATTAGTAAATGGATCTTGTTTCTTTCGCAGTTTGAGTTTCGTTGCTCCGTTCAATTTGATTCTTTTTGCAAACCGGAGTTCTTAAGTTGAACTTTCTGGTCAATTCTTCTTATTTGAGTTTTGCCCGTGCATCTTTGCTTGATTGCTTATGTATGCTATTGTTTGTTTGCGATAGAACACCCGGAGTGCCAAGCGTGCTACTACGAATCCCTAGGTTTTGCGGATCATCAGCAAGGCAAGTAACACATTGATCATACTCTTTCCATACCCAGTTTTTTGCATTAGTTCGATCCTCAAACATTACATGATTAGGATGTCATTAACACGTGGGTTGGGAAGTAGTTGATGAGGTAGAACCTATTGCCCTGTTATATTCAAACCCTTGGGAGTTAATTCTACGTGTTGCTTATATTGCTATGCTATGCTAGTAGACATGGTTTCGGTGAGTGAAATCCATGACAGATGTGAGATTGTTAGTTAATGGTTCAACTTAAGGTGGCAACTTAAATACACATCTGGGTGGATTGAGGCACCTGGAGAAACCAGTGTTGCTTGTACTTTTTTGGAAATCCCGGGGTTCCGTGTGATTCTCCTATGGACCGCCACCCAGGCTCAAAGGGAACTGAGATGATTCATGCTAGAAACTTCCGTGTGCAGCCACAAGCTATTATGGGCTCTAGCATAGTTGAGTAAGTTACGTGAAGCTCTGGAAGAGGTGGATCAGCAGGTAGTGGGTTGTAGGTTTGGTATGGTCTGCCCGGAGTAGAGAGTTAATGTTTCTGAAAGACTGTGTCTCGGTCATCCGTTTCTCAAACACCATGTAGTGCGAGAAATCTAACGGAGGATATACGTGTCTTGTGGGGAATAGTGCACAAACCTCCGCAGAGTGTACAAACTAATCATGGTTAGCCATGTCCCCGGTTATGGACAATCTTGAGTATCTAGTACTTGGAGTATCTTAAGTATCTCATCACTTTTAAATTAATATTGTTGGGTTGATAATTACTTTAATTGGGATTGAGTTGGAGGAACCTTCTCAATGATGTTTCAACTACCATGATAGTTAAATTAAAATCTATTCCTTTGTTGTAGGGAAAAATTGGCTTTTCGCAAAAACCATAACCATAGAGCCTTCCACCAGCCAAATATGCATGTAGTGATAGCATTATTCTGTCTTTCTCTACTGTGTTACTTTGCCAGCATATTCCATGTGCTAACCCGTTTCTGGCTGCAACGTACCATGTTGCAGACTTTTCAGACGAGGTGTAAGGTTCGTTAGGTCATTGCCATGCAGCTCAGCTATACTGTTGGAGTTGATGGACTCACTTTATCTTCCAAGCCTTCTGCTGTTATCGTATTAGATGGCCTTAAGCCATATTTATTGTAATAAGTTCTCTTTTGAGACATTCGATGTAATAAGTGTGTGATTGCTACTCTGTTATAAATCCTCGAGTACCGTGTGTGTCAGCATTACCAATCCAGGGATGACGCAGAAACACAGAGACTTGACCGTTTGGGGTCGGGTCGCTACAAGATGGTATCAGAGCACACGCTGAGTGTAGGACACGACCACTAAGCTAAAGCCCTAGATCAATATTCTCTTCTCATTTCTGACTCCTCTCCATTTTCTACTCTTTAGGATGGTGGACGCAAGGAACAAGTTTGCACAACCGGATGAAGACGCACCTTTTGGACGACACTTGAAGGAAGTCACTAGGTACCTGAACATAGGAATACCAAGCTTCACCGGGACTTACAACGCCACTTTACCAGAAGAGGAGCGATGGGTGATTCAAGTTCAAGTTCCAGGAAGGACATTCACGCTAGTCAGTAAGCCCATAGAGTTTTCCTTTGATGCACCAACCTGGAGTCTAGGAAAGAGTATGGCAACTCACATCACCCTGGGACGCATTGGAGAAGTCTACAACAAGGATCTTAAGGACACTATCTACCAGATATGTGGGCGCCGAGACGAGCAATGGGAGATGATCAGCACCAAGAAGGACAGGTCCATTGCAGCTTTCATCCAGGAGTTAACCAACATATTCATCGCCAGGAGAACCAGATGTGTGCAGGAATGATAGATCTGAAGAAGGCGATGAGCAGGATCACGGAACTAGAGGAAGAACTCAAGGCTACTCACAAAGATTATGAGGAATAAATCGTCATACTAGTGGAGAAGAATGACTATCTGGAAAGGAAGCTAGGAGTATTCCTGGGAGACCCCGCCGCAGTAGGAGAAGACGAAGAACCCAAGGAGATTCGCCCGGAGGACTACATTATCATTGACGACACCGACTCGGACCCCGACAATAGCAATGATGACTATGAAGAAGAAGCTGGAGCAGACATCATGGAGTCTTCAACCGAAGAATATTTTTAGTAGACCACCACATCGGTAGTAGAATTCCACCATGTAAATAGTATAGTCCGAGCACTTTTGTAACGATAGTTAGATCGATTGTATGCCCTTGCTTCATTGATTGAGTGAAATGATTGTGTTTGTCTCATGTGCATATGGGTAGTGCTTTCTCATTAGACCCTTTTCTATTCTGATCTCTTCCCTCTAAACCCATTAGATGCCTCCGAGACGTGACCCCGGATTTACCTTCCCACCTGAGCTCACTCAGTTGATCCAGCAGCAGAATACCCTGATGCAGTTGTTAGTTCAGAACCAAGGCAACAACAACAACAACAACAACAATTCACCCCCACCACCAGTTGACAACTTAGCCCATTTTCTGAGGTTGCAGCCGTCGGTGTTTTCCAGTAGCACTGAGCCCATAGTAGCAGATGATTGGCTCCGCGGGATTGGAAGGGAGTTAACCACTGCAGGATGTACAGATGCTGAGAAGGTGCGTTTTGCCGCACATCAGTTAGATGGACCAGCAGCCTCATGGTGGGAGAATTACACTGTCACCTACCCTATAGCCACTGTTACATGGGATCAGTTTCAGCAAGCTTTCCGTATAGCCCATGTCTCAACTGGAGCTATGGGTATGAAGAAGCGTGAGTTTCGCAACTTACGCCAGGGGAACCGTACGGTGGCTTAGTACGTGGATGAGTTTAGCAAGTTATCTCGTTATGCCCCTGATGATGTGGCCATAGATGCCGTGAAGCAGGAGAAGTTTATGGAAGGGCTGAATGATGAGATGAGCATGCAGTTGATGGTGGCAACATTCAACAACTACCAAGAGTTGGTAGATAAGGCTCTTATGATTGAAGGGAAGCAGCAGCAGATTGAGAGCCGTAAGAGGAAGTATGGACAAGGGAGGTATAACTCAGGAGCTCAGCATAAGCCTCGCCTAATCCCGAACTCGGGAGGACTTGTTCATAACCATGGAGGTCATAACCACACCGTAGGAGGTTCGCATAACCACAATGGTTCTAAAAATGGGAATGGGAACGGAACTAACAACAATCAGAATCGCCCCAATCCAGCCACACCCGCCAAAAGGGATCTAAGTCACATTACTTGCTATAAGTGCGGGAAGACTGGACACTATGCCACGGAGTGCCCTGAAGGGAAGAATGGAAACGGAAATGGGAGCGCTGGGAAGAAGCCCAATCCATTCAACAAAGGACAAGTAAGCCACGTTAACGTGGAGGAGGTTGAAGAGCAGCCTAACGCGGTTATAGGTAAGTTTTCGGTTAAGTCATTTACCGCTCTTGTTCTTTTTGATACTGGTGCATCACATTCATACATATCAAGGGGATTCGTGGATAAGTTTAAACTACCAACACAGACCCTTAGGACCCCTCTGTTAGTAAGTTCACCTGGAGCAGAGTATATGGCTAGTCGATGGTGCGACTAGATACCCCTAACCATTGGCAACCATGTTTTTCCGTCCGACCTAATTATCTTGGAGTCACAAGGATTGGATGTGATATTAGGCATGGACTGGATGTCAAAGTATGGAGGAAACATTGACTGTGCTAGTAAGTCGATTTATCTCACCACCCCGGAGGGAAAAAGGATTAAGTATGTATCTAGGCATGCGCCTAGGAGGAGCCAAGTGAATACCCTCACGGGAGTTGTTCGGGAAGAAGTGCCTGTAGTGAAGGATTACCTGGATGTTTTCGCAGAGGAGTTACCAGGCATGCCACCGGATCGAGATATTGAGTTTTTGATAGAGCTATTGCCAGGTACAGGGCCAATATCCAAGAGACCCTATTGGATGCCCGCGAATGATCTGGAGGAGATTAAGAAACAGATCAAGGAGTTATTGGAGAAAGGTTACATTCGACGGAGTTCATCACCATGGGGAGCCCCAGTGCTTTTGGTCGAGAAGAAGGATAAGTCCCTAAGAATGGTTGTTGATTATCGGGCCTTGAATGAAGTGACGATCAAGAACAAGTACCCACTACCGATGATCAATGATCTGTTCGACCAGCTGCAAGGAGCTAAGGTGTTTTCGAAGATTGATCTGCGATCAGGATACCATCAGTTGAATATTTGAGAGAAGGATATACCCAAGACAACATTCACCACACGATACGGGCTATATGAATATACGGTCATGTCATTTGGACTGACTAACGCCCCTGCCTATTTCATGAGCATGATGAACAAGGTGTTCATGGAGTATTTGGACAAGTTTGTCGTAGTGTTTATTGATGATATAATGGTATACTCGAAGAATGAAGAAGAGCACAAAGAGCATTTGCGTTTAGTTCTCGAGAAACTCAGGGAACACCAGTTGTATGCCAAGTTCAGCAAATGCAAGTTTTGGTTGAAGGAAGTCGGATTCCTTGAACATGTTATATCGGGAGAAGGTATAGCAGTAGACCCCACCAAGGTTCAGACAGTCACTGAATGGTTGGCACCCACTTCAGTTAGCGAGATCCACAGTTTTCTTGGACTCGCAGGATACTATCGAAGATTCATTGAGAATTTTTCCCAGATTTCAAAGCCAATGACGGAATTATTGAAGAAGGATACCAAGTTTAATTGGACGGAAGATTGTGAGGCAAGTTTCGAGGAGTTGAAGAAATGTTTGACTACAGCCCCAGTGCTGACACTGCCAGATATGCATAAGGATTTCCAAGTGTATTGCGACGCCTCTCGCTTAGGACTTGGAAGTGTGCTTATGCAGGACGGAAGAGTTGTTTCGTATGCCTCGCGACAACTGAAACATCACGAGTTGAATTATGCCACGCATGATTTGGAGTTAGCAGCCGTAGTGCATGCGTTGAAGACCTGGAGGCATTACCTTATTGGAAACCATTGTGATGTGTACATGGATCATAAGAGTTTGAAGTACATCTTCACATAGAAGGAACTGAACCTTAGGCAGAGGAGATGTTTGGAGCTTATAAAGGATTATGACATGAAGCTACACTATCATCCAGGAAAGGCCAATGTCGTAGCAGATGCTTTGAGCCGGAAGAGTTATGCTAATATCCTAGAGAGTACGGGATTACCAAAGGAGTTAGCAGAGGATATCAAGGAACTTCGATTGGAGATTGTTCCTAGAGGTTTTGTTGCAACAATGGAGGTTCAGTCTACATTGTAAGGAAAGATTCGAGAAGCTCAGAAGGATGACAAAGAGATTGCTGAGATAAAAGAGAGAATGAGCAAAGGAAAGGCCAAAGGTTTTCGTGAGGATGAGCACGACACCTTATGGTTTGAGGACCGAGTTTATGTGCCCAATAACTCAGAGATTAGGAAGTTAATACTTCAGGAGGCTCATGACTCACCATACTCGATTGTCAGGACCCCGATTCCAAGTCACATCAATCTAGCCGGTAACACCTCATATCACTTTGCGGCCTCACGCACGGTATTCCCACGGGTGTCGCCTTACCATGGCCCGGGACCGTTTGCGCCTTTTGGCTCACATATATGATAGTGTCGCTAGCATCCATATGACAGAGAACCCGAGCCGACATGACTAGTCATGAACCCAAAGTGGCACTAACCTACGGGGACAGGCATACATGAATCAACATCGAGCATGTCGGTCAGCAGTGTGCGAATCCGGGCTGTAGCACTGGGCTAATAGGACTCCGATGAACCGGGCTGTAGCAGGCTAGGCAGGACTCCGGATGTCACCGCGTGACATTTTCCCGAAGGGACAGACACAGGAACGAAGTGAATCACATGCCGGCCAGTCAAGTGTTCTGGAGCAGTAGTGCTGGGCTAGCAGGACTCCGGTGAACCGGGCTGTAGCGGACTACTATGGCTCATGGAAGCACAAGACTACATTTCCCCATAAGAGAGGCTACCAAGGATAAGCAACTAGGTTGTCGGATCCCACACATACCAAGCATTTCAATCATACACACAGTATGCTCAATGTGTATAATACAACATGGCATCACAACAAGACTCTATGACTCAGAGTACTTATTCATTAGGCTCCGAGGAGCCAAGTATTACAAACATGGGTCTCATGACCCAACATACAGAGCATACAAGCAACAAGCACATGCGAAAGCTTAACTTGTCTGAGTATAGACAACTACAAATGAAGAAGGCTCAGAAGCCTGACTATCTACAAGACCCTTCCAAGGGTACAAGATCGTAGCTGAGGTAACGAGCTAAACATCGAAGTCCATGCGGAACTACTAGTGAGACTGAAGTCTCTCTGCAAAAACATAAATTAAGCAAACGTGAGTACAAATGTACCCAGCAAGACTTACATCAGAACTAACTACATATGCATTGGTATCAACAAAGGGATAGTGGGGTTTAACTGCAGCAAGCCAGCTTTGATTCGGTGGCTATCCTGAACTACGACTGCAAGTATCTCTTTTGCGATGGCGCACACGAGTCCACATATTCACCATACCAATACACCACTATGGATTCGCTCCCATCTCCCTACGAGAACACCATACATAGCACACACTTATCTTGCACATTTTAGAGTATCCACTTTCACTTTTCTATGAACTATGCAAGGGGTCCAAGTTTCCATATCCGAGGAATCCAGCTATTCGAATAGATAATGATAACCCTGCAAGGGTGTACTTCTTCACACATGCTCTCGCCACTTACCACCATGTACACGTCGTGTATCTCGGCAACCTTCAAGCGGAAGCCTGGTGAGGGAGTCGGCCACGACCTGACTAACCACACAAGTCTCTAGTCCAGGTTTATCGCCTATTCGGGTTCCATCCGCAAGGAGATCCGGCCGGGGTGTCGCTCACGGCCCCAAACGATGTGTACAGGGTTCCCAAGCCCACCATCTGGGTGCCACTTGGTACACCGGGCCACTGTGCCTAGTCTGTCCCAAGCCCACCTGTACCGGGTGCCACTTGGTAGACTACTAACACTACCTACAAACACCAGAAACTAGTTGCAACTCCTGGACATAGATCAGGTTGATTTAAGTCGAGAGAGCTTGGAGCGCCCGGATCCCAATGTGTGGTAGTAACTGTTCATGGATCACAAACACAGAACTCAGTTCTTGAGGACGGCTGCAATGAGACAACCCACCATGTACTCCTACATGGCCTCTCACAGCTACCTTTACCAAATTGTGTCCACACACTTAGCTCACACACAGTAGGACATGTTCAACACCATTCCAATTCATCCCCGATGAATCAAACTTGACTCAACTCTAAGCAGTAGCAGGCATGACAAACAAGCATGAATGAGTAGGCACATCAGGGCTCAAGCAACTCCTACTCATGCTAGTGGGTTTCATCTATTTACTGTGGCAATGACAGGTCATGCAGAGGAAAGGGGTTCAACTACCGCATCATGTAACAATTGAAACGTTGTTGTCCTAATGCAATAAAAGAGAGCAGGAGCGAGAGAGTGGGATTATATCGGAATGAACAAGGGGGTTTTGCTTGCCTGGCACTTCTGAAGATAGTATAGTTCTTCATCGGTGTCATCGATCACATCGTCGGAACCACGTCTATCAAGAGGGGACAAACACCGGCAGCTGAGAAAGAACACAATCAATGCAATGCAAAATATGATGCATGAATGTGACATGTCAACATGCTGTGATTTGAGCTAATGCATCTAGCTATGATTTAAATGAAGTTGGTTTGAATACATGATTCAAATTCCAACTCCATATATGATTATTTAAATGCCCTTTATTTGTTTTGTCCAAAACAGAGATCAAACATTGTTCACACATGCATGAAAATGGTATAGATGGATTCCTTGAATTTTTCTGATAATTTTTCATATATAAATTATTTCATTCTGAGCTATGGTTGATTTTATATGATTTTTAGAAGTTTAGGCAAATTTCTAAAAATAAATAAATCTTTTAGATTTATCTAAATTCCAGAAATAGTTACTGCGTCATCATGACATCCATGTGACATCAACAAGTCAACAGGAGCCGGTCCAGGTCAAACCTGACCAGTGGGGCCCACTGGTCAGTGACCAAGTGCTGCCTAGGTGACAGACAGGTGGGGCCGGTCAAGGGCCACATCAGCAAGGTCAACGCTGATGGGTGGGGCCACTGTGATTAACTAAAGCTAAACAGGAATTAAACTATGGTTATTTAAAGGCGTGGGACCCATATGTAAGTGACTAGTGGGGTGGTGATTAGTGGGGTCATTAGTGCTAATGACGGACACGTCGGCAGTCGCCGGAGCCTGGCCGGTGGCGACCAAAACGCTGAGCACACAGGGGAGGAGCTCTTGCTCGTCCGCATCCAAAGGACCGGACGGAAGGCCGCGGGATGGCCGGAAGCAGTGCCGACGTTGAGGTTAGCGGCGGCCGGAGCTACGGGATCGACGGGTTCGGCACTACGGTGATCCATAGGACGAGTTGGTGAGTTCTACAACTTCCTGGGAAGGCTGTGAGCACATTGGTGTGATAGTACGTGAGCTGCGACAACTATGGCCACGACTGCGCCATTGCCGGCGGCGAGGAGCTCATGGCTCCGGCGGTTATGGCGGCTAGAGCACGCGTTCGACCGAGAGAATAGAGGGGAAAGACGGCGGGTCTCACAGTGAGGTCTGCAGGGTGGTCAGTGGGCTGGGGGAGGCACCGTGGGCGATGAACGGGCACCGGCGATCTCGGTTGCCCGAAGTAGAAGACGACCGCGGAGGCGGCTCCACAGGGCGTCCGGGCTCGGTTTCTTCTTCTTGTCGATGTGCAGCATCATGTTGGAGTCTAGGGACGCGGTGGGGAAGCCAGGAGAGCTCGGTGGGCGCGGTGGTAGCGGGCGGCAGCGACGGGCACACTCGAGTGCGAGCAGAGGAACGAGGGAGAGAGAGCCAGAGGAGGGGATGAACTCGAGGGAGAGTGAGAGAGGGTCGAGGGGGCGGCGTGGTACTTGTGGAGGCGACCAGGCAGTCGAGGGGCACGCAGGCAGGGAGGAGCCAGCGCGGCTCGTCTGCGCACCGGGCACGCAGCTGCTTCTCCTCCTGGCAGGAGGAAGAAGACAGTGCTGCCCCTGGTGGGCTGGGCTAGCTTCGGCCAGTAGGCTGCTATAGTGGTGGGCTGTGCAGGTAGGTTCTCTGTCCCTCTTTCTTTCTATTTTAGTTTCTGTTTTCCTATTTATTTTAACTCTGTTTTGATTTAGTCTCTGCACTAAATCATTTTATATGCTTCTGATAAATTTTTGTAGGGACTATTTGGATTATTCCAGAGCCCCTCACATTTACCCATAATTATTGGACATATATAAAATATATAACACATATATATCCAATGCAAATAATTATTGCATTAGTTCCAAATGCCCAAAATAAATATTTATGAGCTCCTGAAAATATTGGTTTGAATTTTAGTTCTGGCCAATATTTTCAAAGAGAAACATGAACATTTTCTTGGACCCATTTGAAAAGATTTTAATGTTGATTATTTCTGAAGTGACTTCTGAGGGTTTCAACTAACCTCAATTCAACTTTCAGAATTTAGACATGATGCATGATGCTCTCAAATGCAACTAATTACAAACAAATTCTAGGGCTGTGACATTGATACACCCCGAAAACACCAAGATGTATTTGGATTTGAAGGAACATTTCTGGTGGACAGGGATGAAGAAGGATATCAGCGAGTATGTAGCTGTATGTGATGTATACCAGAGAGTGAAGGCAGAGCCTCAAAAGCCAGCAGGATTGTTACAGCCTATGCCGATACCCGAATGGAAGTGGGATAAACTTGGCATGGATTTTATCACCGGATTGCCCAGGACGAAATCAGGATATGATTCCATATGGGTAGTAGTTGACCGCTTGACCAAAGTGGCAGACTTTATCCTAGTGAAAACAACTTATACCAGTGCGAAGTTGGCCAAGATATATATGACTAGGATCGTACGTCTGCATGGAGTTCCGAGGACCATCGTATCAGATAGAGGAACACAGTTTACCTCAAAGTTTTGGCATCAGCTGCACCAGACTTTGGGAACAAGATTGGAGTTCAGTACAACATTTCACCCGCAGACGGATGGACAGACTGAGAGAGTCAACCAGATTCTGGAGGACGTGTTGAGAGCCTGTGCGCTAGATTATGGATCTAGTTGGGATGACAATTTGCCTTACGCAGAGTTCTCATACAACAATAGCTATCAAGCCAGTTTGAAGATGGCACCGTTCGAAGCCTTGTATGGACGAAGGTGCAGAACTCCGCTGATGTGGGATGAAGTAGGAGACCGGCAGTTGTTTGGACCAGACTTGATCAAAGAGTCTGAAGAGAAAGTTAAACTGATTCAGGATAGACTGAAGATAGCTCAGTCCAGGCAGAAGAGTTATGCAGACTCGAAACGTAAGGAGGTAACCTATGAAATTGGAGACAGATCATATCTGCGAGTATCACCCTAGCGAGGAGTGTAAAGTTTTGGAGGGAAAATTAGCCCCGAGATTTGTAGGACCGTATTGTGTTTTGGAACGTATGGGAGAAGTTGCCTACAAGTTGGAGTTACCTGAAGGATTGTCAGGAGTTCATGATGTGTTTCACGTTTCACAGTTGAAGAAGTGTCATGCTGAGATGGCCGATATACCATTAAGAGACACAATACCCTTGGAGGCGATTCAGTTGGACAGTGATTTGACTTATGAGGAGAAGCCAGTCAAGATTCTTGAGTTTGCCAGTCGAGTCACCTGCAGCAAGGTTATCAAGTTTTGCAAAGTTCAGTGGAGCCACCATACTGAAGATGAAGCCACCTGGGAACGAGAGGATGATCTTCGCAAAGACCACCCACACCTATTTTCTAGCCAACCCGAATCTCGAGGGTGAGATTCATCTTAAGGGGGGTAGGTTTGTAATATCCCAAATTTTCAATGTGGAATGTTATACCTAGATCATTCATGCATATCATATTTTATTGCATTTTCATTTCGCGATCCTCGAAATCCTAAGCAACTCAAGGACCCTCGGAGAGAGTTGGGGATTTCCCAGTTTTCATATTTGATTTTTATCAAATAATGAAACGAGGATTTTTTGGTTTTAATTATTTTTCTCTCCGAAAATATTTCATATTAAAATATATGAGAGGAGATAATATGACTTCTCCAAAATAATTGAAATATTGGAGGAAAAATATTAAAATCAAATATTTGATTTTATTCAGATTTTATTTGCATTAGAAAAAAAATCAGATTTTTCAAAGTTGCATTTTAGGGCCAAGAAAATGTTCATCTTGTTCTAAATATTTTATTTAGACGGTGATTTTTTTTGGCAATTTTAGATTTTTATTTTATTTTCTAGGATTTATTTTCTGTTCGGTAGAATTTTTTTTAAAAAAAGTTTCCAGCGCCCGACTGGGCCAAGGCCCAGCCGAGCCGGCCCGTCTCTCCACGCCGCCGTCTCCCGCCAGGACGCGCGCCTCCGCCGCCTTGCCCCCTCCTCCAAGCCACCCCTCCCCCTCCT
>NC_041390.1:222339122-222345623 GCF_002162155.2 Triticum dicoccoides | reverse complement strand
ATACCCGAGCCCCCCCGCCACCACCACCAAACGCCGCCACCCCGCCTCCTGAGCTGAGCTGCGCCGCCGCCTCCCGCGCCTCGCCGCTGCCGCCGCCGCCCCTCGTCGCGCCACGCCGCCTCACCCCGCCTCGCCGAAGAGGTAACGCGCCGTTTTCCGTCGCCGTTTTTTTAAGAAAAACCGCTTCGGTTTTTTAGAAAAAAAACCTAGTTCATTTTTTTAGATCGGTTCACCGGTTTTTCCTGGTTCTTCTATTTAGCGGACGTTCATCCGTACGTTCGTTTTAACAAACGGTTTTCGCTCGATAGTTACAGACAACGAACGCTCGTTCATTAGCCTGTTCTTCAGTTTTCCTTTTTATCGGATTTTTCTGCGATTATTTTTGATCGCGATTTCTAATCTGATTTTCGTTTTAGTTTATCTTTTTGATCGTTTATCGGAATCCGGCGATTCAAGCGCCTAGATCTTCATCTCGAAACCCTCTTTCCGTTTAACTAACTTGAACAAGCTTTTGCTACTGTAAAATTTGACCTTAGTCCAGATTAGTAAACGGATCTTGTTTCTTTTGCAGTTTGAGTTTCGTTGCTCCGTTCGATTTGATTCTTTTTGGAAACCGGAGTTCTTAAGTTGAACTTTCTAGTCAATTCTTCTTATTTGAGTTTTGCCCGTGCATCTTTGCTTGATTGCTTATGTATCGTATTTTTTGTTTGCGATAGAACACCCGGAGTGCGAAGCGTGCTACTACGAATCCCTAGGTTTTGCGGATCATCAGCAAGGCAAGTAACACATTGATCGTACTCTTTCCATACCCAGTTTTTTTTGCGTTAGTTCAATCCTAAAACATTGCATGATTAGGATGTCATTAACATGTGGGTTGGGAAGTAGTTGATGAGGTAGAACCTATTGCCCTGTTATATTCAAACCCTTGGGAGTTACTTCTACGTGTTGCTTATATTGCTATGCTATGCTCGTAGATGTGGTTTGGGTGAGTGAAATCCATGACATATGTGCGATTGTTAATTAATGGTTCAACTTAAGGTGGCAACTTAAATACACATCTGGGTGGATTGAGGCACCTGGAGAAATCAGTGTTGCCTGTAATTTTTTGGAAATCCTGGGGTTCCGTGTGATTCTCCTATGGACCGCCACCCAGGCTCAAAGGGAACTGGGATGATTCATGCTAGAAACTTCCGTGTGCAACCACAAGCTATTATGGGATCTAGCATAGTTGAGTAAGTTATGTGAAGCTCTCGAAGAGGTGGATCAGCAGGTAGTGGGATGTAGGTTTGTTATGGTCTGCCCGGAGTAGAGAGTTAATGTTTCTGAAAGACTGTGTCTCGGTCATCCGTTTCTCAAACACCATGTAGTGCGAGAAATCCAATGGAGGAGATCGGGTCTTGTGGGGAAAAGTGCACAAACCTCTGCAGAGTGTACAAACTAATCATGGTTAGCCGTGTCCCCGGTTATGGACAATCTTGAGTATCTAGTACTTGGAGTATCTTAAGTATCTCATCACTTTTAAATTAATATTGTTGGGTTGATAAGTAGTTTAATTGGGATTGAGTTGGAGGAACCTTGTCAATGATGTTTCAACTACCATGATAGTTAAATTAAAATCTATGCCTTTGTTGTAGGGAAAAAATTAGCTTTTCGCAAAAACCATAACCATAGAGCCTTACACCAGCCAAATATGCATGTAGTGATAGCATTATTCTGTTCTTGCTCTACTGTGTTACTTTGCCAACATATTCCATGTGCTGACCCGTTTTGGGCTGCAACGTATCATGTTGCAGACTTTTCAGACGAGGAGTAAGGTTCGTTAGGTCGTTGCCGTGCAGCTCAACTATGCCGTTGGAGTTGATGGACTCACTTTATCTTCCAAGCCTTCCGCTGTTATCGTATTAGATGGCCTTAAGCCATATTTATTGTAATAAGTTCTCTTTTGAGAAATTCGATGTAATAAGTGTGTGATTGCTACTCTGTTATAAATCCTCGAGTATTGTGTGTGTCAGCATTACCGATCCAGGGATGACACGGAAACACAGAGACTTGACCGTTTGAGGTCGGGTCGCTACACCTTCAGATGTGAACCGCTAGGGGCACCTGTGTAATTACGCTGTGCCGTCCCTATCCTTATAAATACACAACTCACCGTGTTCATTATCTCATCTTCCACCTCTTCTCCTCGCACCAAAACCCTAGCGCCTCCGCTAGCTCGCGTCTGTCGGATTTCGGGTTCAGGAAAAACCCTTGAGGTTCGAACTCTGGGGTGCGCACGAAGATCTCTCCCCCCCTAGCTCATGCTCTCACCACAATCTCAAAGCTCAGCACATTGAACTCGTAGAACAAAGGACACATGGTTTATACTGGTTCGGGCCACCGATGTGGTGCAATACCCTACTTGAGTGTGGTGTGGTGGATTGCGTTGTAGGCTGAGGATGAACAAGTACAAGGGATGAACAACCTCCTGAGGAGAGGTGTTCTTGAGCTCAGTGAGCTTGTATGGTGGCCTTGGTGGAATGGGTCTAGTTCAAGGATCTGATGCCCCCCTTTGGTGGTGGCTAGTCCTATTCATAGAGGGCCTGGTCCTCTTCCCAAATGTTGGTGGGAAGGGATCCAACAATGGCCAAATTCAAAGGGAGACAACTAGTACAAGTTATCCTGACAAAAGGTGGTCTTCGCCTGCCAAAGGCTCTGGTGATGACGCCGTCCTGCGCTCCATGGTGACCTCCGTCCAGCCGTCCTGCTAGTCTTGGTCTTGTTGCACCGATATGGAAACTTTGCCTGATGCCTCGAGACTCCTCGCCTGTGCTTGCCTCCTTAGCACCAAAGAGGAAACGAGTACACTGCATGTGCTGGCGCCCGCCTGGCCTTGGTCGTCATGGCTTGCGTCACAGGGACCTCGTGAGGTGCCCCTCGCCTTGATCTCTCCGTCCCTCGCGAGCCTGCCTGGTGAGGCAGCCCCCGAGGAGGTCTTGTGTCATCCGCCTTGCGAGGCTTGTCCCCTCGCGAGGGTCTTGAGTGTTCGCTGCTGAAGATGAGCCGTACAGGGCCGCTAGTGGAGCCACACCGTGGGCTGCAGGCAGGCAAGTCGGGGGACCCCCATTCCCAGGACGCCGACAGTAGCCCCCGGGCCCAAGGCGTGCTCAGGCTTGGCTTCGAGGTGAAGCCAAGGGGCAAGTGCGGAGCGCTGCGGGCCCCAACAGCCTACGGCCTCGGTTGACGCGTGGCGATTGATGGGACGTGGGCGTCCCCGCTTCCCCATGCTGCCTTGATATCCGCCTGGCTAGGTGGCCACCGTGACCTATACAGTTATTCCCTCGTTGCTGGTGACGCACGTCTCCTATTCTTCCACCTTCCAAAACAACAACGTCCTCTCCCAACTCGACCTGAGCTCGACACTCCCCGTTGCTATGGCACTGAGCCAAACAGACAAGGGGAAGAAGAAGTCCTAGTCTTCAGCCGAGCCACCTCCGGGCATTGAACCCGCTGTTTATCGGTCGTTGGTGCTCAACTAGGAAGCCATGGACAAGGTCCACCAAGCGCTCGCCTCCGGCTTCAACGAATGGGGGAAGAAGGTGGCCTGGCCTGCATCCCGCGCCTCTGTTGATAGGACAATAACCGAGGTCCAATTCTTCATTGACGCCCTGTGGGCTGGCCTGGTTCCTCCCTTTTCCACCTTCTTCAATGTCGTGCTTTCCCACTATCAGATCCATATGCTGCACCTAGATCCCTAATCCGTAGCTCTTCTTGCCGTTTTTTCCTTCGTCTGCGATGCCATGGTGGGCATTGCCCCTTCCGTGGCCCTACTTCACCATTTCTTCTTGCTGCACCTGGCTGATCCTCAGGTAAGCTAGGGATGCGTGAGTTTCCAGGCCGTGGCTGCAACGGCCGGCTCGGGGATTGACTTTGAGCTCCCACCATCTGCGAGCGGGTTTCGGACATGGTGGGTGTTTGTGGACGTCGGCGTGCTCAGCCCCTGCTCTCGCCTCCATCGATGCCCGCCGTCCCTAGCTCCGGCTGGGGGCACGAGAGGCTCGCTAACCCACGCCTTGCCTTTGTCTGGCTTCGGTTGAAGAGGCTGAAAGATCTCGGTGTGACCATGCCCATGGTGATGAAGGAGTTCCTCCGACACTGCGTTGCTCTACTCCAGCGCCATTCTCGACCGATGTGGGCCTTGTCTGGCAGCAAGGATCGTATGAGACTCCATGAGTCCGGGCTTCCGCCTGAGGCGCGAAGAATGGTGCTCGAGGTCATGCTACCTCTTCAGCACTGCATTGGTTTTCCCTTGAAGAGGAAAGGGTGGTGCAGTAAAGCAGCGTAAGTATTTCCCTCAGTTTTTGAGAACCAAGGTATCAATCCGGTAGGAGACCACGCGTGAGTCACCTCGTACCTACACAAACAAATAAGAACCTCGCAACCAACACGATAAAGGGGTTGTCAATCCCTTGACGGCCACTTGCAAGAGTGAGATCTGATAGAGATGATAATAATAAGATAAGTATTTTTATGATATAGATTGAAAGTAAATATTGCAAAATAAATGGTAATGGAAATAACGGTAGATTAATATGATGGAAGATAGACCCGGGGGCCATAGGTTTCACTAGTGGCTTCTCTCAAGATAGCATAAGTATTACGGTGGGTGAACAAATTACTATCGAGCAATTGATAGAAAAGCGAATAATTATGAGAATATCTAAGTATGATCATGTATATAGGCATCACATCCATGACAAGTAGACCGACTCCTGTCTGCATCTACTACTATTACTCCACACATCGACCGCTATCCAGCATGCATCTAGAGTATTAAGTTCATAAGAACAGAGTAACGCCTTAAGCAAGATGACATGATGTAGAGGGATAAACTCATGCAATATGATATAAACCCCATCTTTTTATCCTCGATGGCAACAATACAATACGTGTCATTTCCCTTACTGTGACTGGGATCGAGCACCACAAGATTGAACCCAAAGCTAAGCACTTCTCCCATTGCAAGAAAGATCAATCTAGTAGGCCAAACCAAACTGATAATTCGAAGAGACTTGCAAAGATAAACCAATCATACATAAAAGAATTGAGAGAAGATTCAAATATTCTTCATAGATAAACTTGATCATAAACCCACAATTCATCGGATCTCGACAAACACACCGCAAAAAGAAGAGTTACATCGAATAGATCTCCAAGAGAATCGAGGAGAACTTTGTATTGAGATCCAAAGAGAGAGAATAAGCCATCTAGCTACTAGCTATGGACCCGAAGGTCTAAAGTAAACTACTCACACATCATTGGAGGGGCCATGGAGTTGATGTAGAGGCCCTCCGTGATTGATGCCCCCTCCGGCGGAGCTCCGGAAAAGGCCCCAAGATGGGATCTCTTGGGTACAGAAGGTTGCGGTGGTGGAAATAGGGTTTCGTGGTGCTCCTGGATGTTTTCGGGGTATGTCAATATATATAGGAGGAAGAAGTTCAAGCCAGATCCGACTGACCCCGGTGACCACGGCCGGCTGCCGCGCCTTCACCCCGAGCTACGTAGCGTCGCTTGGCCGAGGAAGTTCAAGCCAGATCTGCCCCCTTGCTACGACGGCACCCCCGACCCCATGGAGTTCCTGCAGCTCTATGAGCTGAGCATCAAGGCGGCCAACGGCAACGAGAAAGTCATGGCCATCTAGTTTCCCATGGCTCTCAAGGATGGCCCCCGCTCCTGGCTCCTGAACCTGCCTCCAGGCTCGATTTCCTCCTGGGACGAGATGCGCAACCGCTTCATCGCCAACTTCCAGGGCACTTGCGACCGCCCCCCGGTCGCTGGTGACCTGCGCTGCATCAAGCAACAACCAGGAGAGACCATGCAGAAGTACATCCAGCGCTTCAACAACGCACGCATCAAGATCCCCAAGGTGAGCTACGAGGCCATCATCTCTACGTTCTCCGACGGCGTCCGTGAAGTCAAGATGAAGGAGGAGCTCTCCATCCATGAGGAGCTGTGCACGACCTTGGAGTTGTTCAACATCACGACCAAGTGTGCAAGAGCTGAGGAGGGGCCCCTCTCCCTCCTCGAGCTCCCTGCTGCAGACCCAGAGGAGAAGAAGACCAAGGCCAAGGACGTGAAGCGCAAGGGAGTGGCCGTGCTCGCGGCGGAGCCAGACACCAAGCGCAGCCGAGATCTTTTCAAGTCATCCAAGAGCAGCCGACCGTTCTGCGCCTTCCACAACGTGCATACCCACAACACCAACGACTGTCAAGAGCTCAGAGCCATTTGAGAAGGATGCTTTGGTCGACGCCCCGAGCGCAGCGATTGGGGCTACAACCGAGGATGAGGACATGGTGGCGGACGCTGGGACGACCGTGGCCTGCGCCAGGAGTGGCACGACCGGCCTCGTGAGGACCGCTGGCAGGATCAGCCTCGCGAGGGCGCCTGGAGGGACCAGCCTCATGAGGATCATCCTCAAGGCAACACTGGCCTTCCTCCATTACCTCCACCACCCAGAAGGAA
>NC_041390.1:222335257-222338853 GCF_002162155.2 Triticum dicoccoides | reverse complement strand
GGCTTCCGGGAGCCGCGCGCTATCGCCTACATCTTGGGCGGAGCTCAAGCCCCAGTCTCGCAGCATATCTTCAAACAGTTTGCTCGTGAAGTGAATGCAGTTCTCCCCAAGCTCGAGGCCACACGCCCGCTCAGATGGTCCAGGTGCCCCATCACGTTCAATTCAGCAGATTAGCTCAAGTGCACGACTACTGCAGGCGTCCTCCCAATGCTCTGTTCACCAGTCATCAGCAACATGCAAGTTACCAAGACCCTCATCGACGGCGGCACAGGGCTCAATGTCCTGTCCGTCGACACGTTCGACAACCTCCAAGTGCCACATAACCAACTTCAGCCTACCAAGCCTTTCTCAGGAGTGACCGACGGCTCTACTACCCTGATCGGGCAGGTCCGCCTCCCTGTTACCTTCGGAGAACACAAAAACTACCGCACCAAACACATCGACTTCGACGTCGCCTACATCCACCTGCCATACAACGCCATCCTCGGGTATCCAGCCCTGGCCAAGTTCATGGCGGTGACCCATCACGGCTACAATGTCCTCAAGATGCCGGGAAGCGGCGGAATCATCATAGTCCCGTGCAAGGAAAGAGACGCGCTGTGCTCCCTCGAGCATGCCTTCCAAGCTGCAGCAACCGACGACCCCGACAGCCAGGGCGAACGCCCTCCTGAGGCCACCCCCCAAGAAGAAGAAGAAGATGCGCCACACAGGGCCTCAGGCAAGCGGCACCTCGTCAGGATCGGCGCCCGCGCCTGGGGCGCCTCCCTCCATCGCATAATAAAGCGCGCCCAGTGCCCCTCTTGTGCAGGGCTCGGGGGCTCTCTTTTGGAGGGCCTCAGACTTTGCCAGCATCACGAGGGAGGCGCTCGGGCACCACTTGGAGGCGTGCTTCGCGGCACGTTTCTCTCAGGAGAACACAGGGCAAGGAGTACCCACCGTTCAGGAGTTGATCGCCAAGACCACTCAGGAACTGCAAGAAGCAAGGGCCATGCGCGGCGGCCGCCGCTCACCAGGTGCAACTCCCCATCCAGGCAAGGATGTCGGGCTGCGCGTCTGCATCGACGTCCCAGGGCTCAACCGGGCCGCCTCTCAGGAGCTTCTCTGGCTTTTGCGCGTGGGACGTTACGAGGGCCCACCTCACAACTACGTTCGCATGCCTTTTGGCATGCCGAGTGTGGCGGTCGCCTATCTACACAAACTTTGGAGCATCCTGGCGGCTCAGGAGGCCAGGCACCACGCTGTGCTGACGGAGATGAAGACGGTCCTCAAGGAACCCCCAGGACCCTAGAGCCTCCCGAGGCTCAGGGCCCCAGTGGCTCATGAGGAGCAGCCCCTTTGCCGCATACCTTCAGTTTCCCCAACTCTCCCTCATCAACAGAACCAGGTGACATTTTCCAAGCTCATTCAGCTAGGAGCGCCCCCAGGGCTGCATCATTCCTAGGCCGCGTGGGTCCGTCCCTGTGGCATGTATCTTTCCTTGTTTATGCCTTTAGCTTACCTTGTTGGGGGCGCCCCTCGGGCCGCATCATCCCCAAGCCACTCAGGCCGGACCCAATGGCATGCATCTTCCCTGCATTTACCTGAGCTAGGTTGCTTTCCATTCTTAATCTATCTATGACTATCACCTGCTTGATTGTCACCCACCATGGGAGCCGCACGCTGGTTGTCTTTCTTCAGGACCCTTCACGTGAGTAAGTTAAGCACGGCGTCTGTGCTCAGGCCCGTCCCTGTAGCATCGATAAATCCAGCGGCTGAGCTCTGTCTGGCGGGCCGGCCCCATTCACGTCACCTCTGGGGCCATTGGTGCTTGGCTTTTTCACGCGATGACCTCAGGAGATTCGTTCGGCGCAGGTTGTCTAACCACCTCGCAGGACCAAGACAGCAAACAATAATCAAGACCAGGTGCAACCCGCCTTGAGGTAGGGCCTCGTGAGTCCCGCACTAGCTCACGAGTGCCCAGATACACCTCGTCTAGCCCTGCCATGCAAGCCATGTGTCAGGGCAGGGCTGTACACGCCCCGGGGGCTCTCTGCAGTAGCGAGTCCCCCTCCCACACCCTAGTGGAAGCACCATGCTCCGCGCTGGCTGTCGACACTGCCAAGGAGCAGCTATGCCTGTGCACAAGCAGAAGCACTACGCTCCGCGCTGGTGATAAACAACTGAAGGCAGCCCCACGGCCGTACCAACCTCAGGGAGCCCAAGAGCTCAATGTCCAGCCTCACCGCAACGCCTCCCCCCAGGAGAGCCATGCGAGGGGGCTGGGCACAGGGGCTGCGCTTGGGTCACGCCCAAGCGTACGCCACCCAAACAGGTCCCCCGGACCTGGTCGTCGCACGCCCCTTGCTACCTCTTGAGCACTTGCGTTGGTTTTCCCTTGAAGAGGAAAGGGTGGTGTAGCAAAGTAGCGTAAGTATTTCCCTCAGTTTTTGAGAACCAAGGTATCAATCCAGTAGGAGGCTACGCGCCAGTCCCTCGCACCTACACAAAACAAATAGATCCTCGTAACCAACACGATAAGGGGTTGTCAATCCCTACATGGTCACTTATGAGAGTGAGATCTGATAGATATGATAAGATAATATTTTTGGTATTTTTATGATAAATATGCAAAGTAAAATAAAAGGCAATGAAAGTAACTAAGTATTGGAAGATTAATATGATGAAGATAGACCCCGAGGGCATAGGTTTCACTAGTGGCTTCTCTCAAGAGCATAAGTATTTTACAGTGGGTGAACAAATTACTGTTGAGCAATTGACAGAATTGAGCATAGTTATGAGAATATCTAGGTATAATCATGTATATAGGAATCACGTCCGAGACAAGTAGACCAACTCCTGCCTGCATCTACTACTATTACTCCACACATCGACCGCTATCCAGCATGCATCTAGAGTATTAAGTTCAAGAGAACAGAGTAACGCTTTAAGCAAGATGACATGATGTAGAGGGATAAACTCATGCAATACGATGAAAACCCCATCTTGTTATCCTCGATGGCAACAATACAATACATGCCTTGCTGCCCCTACTGTCACTGGGAAAGGACACCGCAAGATTGAACCCAAAGCTAAGCACTTCTCCCATTGCAAGAAAGATCAATCTAGTAGGCCAAACCAAACTGATAATTCGAAGAGACTTGCAAAGATAACCAATCATACATAAAAGAATTCAGAGAAGATCCAAATATTGTTCATAGATAAACTTGATCATAAACCCACAATTCATTGATCTCAGGTAAATCCTCTAGATCTTCTTTGAATTCCTCCAAAAGAGAGGGGGAGAACTTTGTATTGAGATCCAAAAAGAGAGAAGAAGCCATCTAGCTAATATCTATGGACCCGAAGGTCTCAGGTAAACTACTCACACTTCATCGGAGAGGCTATGGTGTTGATGCAGAAGCCCTCCGTGATCGATGCCCCTCCGGTGGAGCTCCGGAATAGGCCCCAAGATGGGATCTCGTGGATACAGAAAGTTACGGCGGTGGAATTAGGGGTTTGGCTCCGTATCTGATCATTTGGGGGTACGTAGGTACATATAGGAGGAAGGAGTACGTCGGTGGAGCAACAAGGGGCCCACAAGGGTGGAGGGCACGCCT
>NC_041390.1:222323342-222334801 GCF_002162155.2 Triticum dicoccoides | reverse complement strand
GGGTAGGTGCACCCCCTACCTCATGGCCTCCCTGTTGGTTGCTTGACGTAGGGTCCAAGTCTCCTGGATCTTGTTCGTTCCAAAAATCACGTTCCCAAAGGTTTCATTCCATTTGGACTCCATTTGATATTCCTTTTCTTCGAAACCCTAAAATAGGCAAAAACAACAATTCTGGGTTGGGCCTCTAGTTAATAGGTTAGTCCCAAAAATAATATAAAAGTGAATAATAAAGCCCAATAATGTCCAAAACAGAAGATAATATAGCATGGAGCAATCAAAAATTATAGATACGTTGGAGACGTATCACCCCTCCCGAGCTGAGCCTCGGCGATGGAAAAAGTATGGAGAATGTTTGCACGTCAAGGGGGACTCCTGAGCATCGCGACTCAGGAGCCTAACTGGTCACGTAGCCCCTCACTCCTTGGTCCGTCCTGGTCTCTGGTCAGCCCAACGGCGATTGAGGTATGCACGGGGCCAGGCTATGCCGACGTAGAACATTAACCTATCCTCGCGTATCCTTCCTATAGGCTATTTGCGCGTCAAGGGGGACTCCTTAGCATCGCGACTCAGGAGCCTAACTGGTCACATAGCCCCTCACTCCTTGGTCCGTCCTGGTTTCCGGTCGGCCTAACGGTGGTTGAGGTATGCGTGGGGCCGGGCTCTGCCGACGCAGAACACAAAGCAAATAGGAAGAAAATCACAAAATCTCAAAGCAAATATTACAAGACATATTATTCTCACAATATCAAACGCGAGTTTAATGCCTCCACGAGGCATGGTGCATGTTGCAGGAATAAAGCAGAAAAGCAGCTGCAAGTCACCCCTGGACACCGCCGGCACCTGCAAAAGGTGCCCCCTCCTGGGTAGCGTCGCCTCACCTGCATCACCGGCCGAGGGCGCGGGGGCGAAGGCATCGAACTTCTTCAGCAAGGCTTCCACTTGACCCTTCACGGCTGCGGCGGCAGCCATGCAGTGTTCATCAGCTACAGGCTCCAGCAGCTCATCAAGACGAGCGTTGGGGTCACGAAGGTGCAGGTGGCTGAAGACCTGTGTCAGCGCGGCTGAGGAAAGGACGCGAGCCTCTGCCTCCGCCATGGGACCGATGCCCTCCACGACTTCCTCGAGCGCCTTCACCAAGAAGGGAAGCAACTGAGCAGGACCATCCTCATCGGTGGTCAGCGGCCTCTCCAAGCCCTTCTCGTACAGTGTCTTCAGCGCCACGCGGGACCTCTCCTCGCGGAGCGAGAAGGTCGCACGGTCTTCAGCCAGGACCCTCGCCTTGGCGTGAAGGTCGGCCTCCTTCGCCCTCGCCTTCCGCTCCAACTCCTCCAGCCGGCTGCGCTCCGCTATCAACGCCTTCGCCAGCTCTCCCAGCTCAGTGTCGCGGCCCTTGATGACGTCCTCCCGGGCTTTCATCTCCTCCTCCTTCGCCTGGTAGCCACATGCTTCTTCCGCATGCTGGTCGCGCAGGCCCTTCAGCTCGTCCTCCAGCTCTCGGCAGCAGCCGCAGGCGGCCTCGGCGTCCTTCAATGCTGCCTCGCGATTGACCGCAGCTTTGGCGACGGCCTGCTTCTCCTTCTCGTAGGCCGCCGTGGCCTGGCTCAGCGATGCCTAAACCACCGAGTCGGAGTGAAGCCAGCCAGAGGCCAGCTCCAGGCGCTCGGCCACCAGGCGTGGGTCCGTGCCCTGGAGATCTTCCCGTGTCTGGGCCATCTTCGAAAGGGCGCGCTCCAAGACGGTAGAGGAAGCAGAAGAACCTGGGCTAGGGGCGCAGCAGGAGAAGGTGGTGATGTGCCACCAGAGCCTGGGAGATCAAGGGCTCCTGAGCCTTCGGAACCTCATCAACCGCGCCGGACACCGGCACCTCCTGAGCCAGCGGCGCTTCGGGGGCTGACTCTTCTCAAGGATGCTCCATCAGGCCTCGCGAGGACGACCGGGCTGGAGAAGCACGAGCACCATCCCAACCTTTGCTCATGGAGAGGGGTACGGTCGCAGGAGGCGACACAGACTCAAGCGGCACTACCTCGCTCTCCCTTCTCCTCTTCTCCACAGACGATGGCCTAGTTACACGACAAGGAAAAAGAGTCGGAAACAAGCATCAACAGCAGGAACAAGGCGAGGCGGGGCACTTACTGGTCCACAACAACGTAGTCCACCTTTCGCTTGGTGAGCTTGAAGCCTGAGAGCGTCGCGACTCGAGGCGCGGGTGCACCAGCCCCAGAAGCTAAAGCAGGAGCAGCAGTTGAACCAGAAGCGGCTCCAGCTAGCACTAGAGCAGCAACAGAATCTCGGGAGATCAGCGCCGACCTGCTCCTCGTCGGGATCACGACCTGTTCCTCCTTCTCCTGGGGAGCGTCGGCCTCATCATCATCAGGAAAGGTGCGCAGGATGTCAGCCTTACTCAGGGGGGATGTCTCACCCGTCCCTTCAGGGGTCACCTCTGAGTCTTCCTCCTCCTCTTCTTCCTCCCTGCGGGACTCACCAGAAGACAGCTCCACCGGCGTTGGTGCCGCAGGGGCCCAGGGGAGCACCTGCGGCACCAGTCCACGCTTGTCAAAGGTCGGCTTGGAGGCCACAATCAGCGCACTGTCCTTATGGCAGAACAAGGGAGTAAAGACGTTTGGAGGATACTCCTGATCGTCCCCAACCAGGAGGCGGAGAGCCGCGGTCAGCTCCTCGCCCGACAAGGCCTCCGAGCTCAAGCGAACCTTGTCCTCTTCATCCCCAAGTTCCCACAAGGGGCGCGAGCGGGCTTCAAGCGGGGCCACGCACAGCGCCAGGAACTCCCTCAGGAGCATAGCCCCTGTAATCTTCGCCGCCTTTGCGTTGCCGAGTTTCAGGCTGGACTTCATCTGCTCCAGCACCAACGCCGCTCGCTCATCGATAAGCCTTGCGCAGGACCACGCCTTGTCGGCCTGGGGCCTCTCCGTCGGCAGCACCAAGCGCGGGTGGACACGCTTGGCGCTCACCATGACCCATTTGGCCCTGAGGTTCTCGGCCTTCTTCCGGGTGTTTGAGATCGAGTTGTCCTTGCCGGTCGCGATGAAATTGGCGCACCCGAAGATATGTCCCTCGCTGGCATAGAGGAAGAAGAAGTGGCGCAGCAGAGCCACAGATGGCATCACGCCCAGATATGCCTCACAATAGTAGGCGAAGATGGACAAGAGAAGGATGGAGTTGGGATGGAGGTGCAGCGCTTGCAGTCCGAAGTGATCAAGGACCTCGTAAAAGAAGTCAGAGAAGGGGGGAACCAGCCCAGCGACGATGCTGCTTGTGAAGAAGGGGTAGAAGGTGCTTCCCTCGGGCTCAGGCATGCCGGAGCCGGCCCGGAGTCCAGTCTTCCCCTTCTTGTTGCTTTCCCCCGCCATCAGCAAGCGTGTGGTTGCAAGGCTCTTCCCCGAGATGTTGGGCGCATCGAGAGCCGGCTCGTACCAAGCCGGCGATGAGGCGGGCCTGACCCCCCGGGGCGCCATTGGTCGCTGATGCAGGAAAGGATGGGAGCAGATCTGAAGATTTCGGAAGCGGCGAGCAAGGCAGGGGATCTGAGCAAGGCGAAAGGAAACAGTGAAGGCGAGCGTTGTCTATGCCAGCCTTTTGACAGTCGGGTAGTCGCCGAGGCAGCATGGGGAAGCGGAGATGCCCACGTCCAATCAACCGCCATGCGTCGACCAAGGCCGCAGGCTATTAGGGCCCGTGGCGCTCCGCACTTAACCTTTGGCTTCTCCTCGAAGCCAAGCCCGAGCGCGCCTTGGGCCCGGGGGCTACTTTCGGCGTTCTGGGAACAGGGGTCCCCAGACTTGCCCGCCTGCGACCCATGACGTGGCTTTGCTAGCAGGCCTGTACGACCCATCTCCATCAACAAGGAATCAAGACCCTCGCGAGGGGCCAAGCCTCGCGAGGCGGACGACACAAGACCTCCTCAGGAGCGGCCTCACCAGACCAGGCTGGCTCGTGAGGGGCGGAGAGTTCAAGGCCAGGCAAACCTCGTGAGGTTCTCATGACGTGAGCCATGACGATTGAGACCAAGCGGGTGCCAGCACGCGCAGCGTCCTTGTTTCCTCTTTGGTGCTAAGGGGGCAAGCGCAGGCGCGGAGTACCGAGGCATCAAGCAAAGGTTTCCATATTGGTGCAATGAGACCAAGGCCAGAAGGACGGCAAGACGGAGGTCATCATGGAGCCCAAGACGTCGTCACCACCAGAGCCTTTGGCAGGCAAAGACTGCTTTTGTCAGGATAGCTTGTACTAGCTGTCCCCCTTCGAATTGACCGTTGTTGGATCCCTTCCCACTCAATATTTGGGGAGAGGACCAAGGCCACTATAAGTATGACTAGCCACCACCATAGCCAGGGGGAGGAGGACCGGATCTCAGATTGGAGCCACCACATCCTTGGCCACCAAGCACAAGAACACCTCAACCTCAAGAGGCTGTTCTTCCCCTTGTACTGTTCATCATCAGCCCAAGAGGCAATCCACCACCACCACCACACTGGAGTAGGGTATTACACCACAACGGTGGCCCGAACCCGTATAAATCTTGTGTCCTTTGTGTTGCGAGTTCGTCGAGTTAGTTCGTAAGATCTTAGCTAAGTTAGGACGTGGATCGGCAGGGGGGAGATCTTCACGCGCACCCCAGAGTTCGAACCTTAAGGGTTTTGCTGGAACCCGTGATCCGACAGTATTTTTAAAACTGGTATTGATGAAAATGTACCACATAGTAAATAATTGCACATATAGAGCATCACATTGTGAATCAACCGGAATAAATAAGGTGTCGGTGGGAAACGACACCTATGGGGTCACTGGGATCCCTTCTACGGTTGGCGGGCGCGGGGTTGTGCGAAGAGCGGGTCTGACGGTCAGCACACAAATCGTTTACCCAGGTTCAGGCCGCGAAGATGCGTAAAACCCTAGTCCTGCTTTGATGTGTATTTAGGTGTTCTTGTGTTCTTGAACTAGCTGTAGTGGCTCTCTAGTCCAAAAGATCCGAATCCCCCTCCAGTACGCCTCAAGCCTCCTTATATAGACAAAAGGGGGCGCCACAGTGGCACACCGGAGGTGGAAAGGTGTACAGGGGCTGAGTCTATCCCCTGGCACCGTCGGACAAACGCATTTAATGCGCTGCCGATGTGCCCCTCTCGCTTTATTGGGGACGCAAAGAAGCTCGTCCCAGCTGTCGTTGCCTCGCCTGGCTCCGACGCGCGTCCAAGCTGACGAGGCGTTGTAGCACCACGTTGGCTGGCCGCTGGGCTGGCACGATGGTGGAGCCTTCACGAATATCTGCATGCCACCACGCAGGTGCTTGCTGAGTTGGTGTAGAGGCTGCATGCTGCCACGCAGATGCCTGTTCAGTTGGTCGAGCTGGCAGCTGTATGGGAGTGGCGGTGGAGTCTTTAGCAGACACGGGCCTGGTTGCGGCCCCGTAGGCGTCCTCGGCAAGGGTCTTGCCGAGGGCCCGACAACGGTCTCGCTGCGGCACCATGGTCGTCCCTGGCAAGGACCTTGCCGGGGGTCTCATGGATTTCGTTGGCAAGGATCTCGCCAAGGGTCGTCGTCTTCTGGTTTCCATCTGATCTTGTGTGTCTATGATCTCTACAAAGATCTGCATGCCACCACGGACGCGCCTCCTAAGCCTTGGTTCCAATATGGCGTAGGAACCCTTTAGGCTCAAGGGTGGCACGCTCTGCTGGCGTCAGGCAAGTTGCTCCGGCAACGATCTTACCGAGGCTGCGGAAGCCACCCCGGCAAGAGTCTTGACGGGGGAGTCCACCTCGCCCTCTTGCCCTCTTTGCATCTCTGGTCTTGGCGTTGCTCTGGCATCCCTCCCCGTCCTGCTTAGTGTGGCCGTGGGCGCGACTCTGACTGCCTGTGCACAAGTTAAGGGGTGCAAAAGGAGAGCCCCTACTTTTGTACACCGACAGGAGCCCCCGGGCCTGGGCCACACATAAGCGCGACACGTTGTTGGGCTAGGCCTAGAATGGTGCGCGGGCAGGTGGGGTGGATTTTTACCGCAGTAATTTTCCGTCCGTTGCGCTTCCCCATGACCCGCGTTGAACGCGCGATGTGGAGGGTCATGTGCGACGTGGGGGTCATGCGTGGGGTAGTTTCCGCACACATGCGTCATATCATGGTAAAGAGGCGGCCCGCGCCTTCCCCGTAAAAAGGAACAATCGTGGGCGCGCTGCTCATTTACCCCCTGTGTCTTCTCCAATCTCGGAACCGCTGTCCCCTCCTTCTTCCTCCTCACGCCTTTACTCTCGCTCGCCGCCGCCACATTTTCGCTTCCTTTTCTCCTCCACTTCTCGCAGCCGCCATGGCACCCAAGACCAGCAAGAGCAAAGGAGTGGCTAGGGACGCCGGGGGGTCGGAGCTTCCGGAGAGCGAATCGGTCGTGGCGGACGCAGCTCGCCTACTTCCCCTCAACGGTCGACGCGGTCCACCTCCTGGACAACTTCAGGCCCCTGTGGGGGTGCAAGACGGGGGGAGAGACGACGGGGCACCCGGCCACGCGTATCATCCCCGCCAACTACGCCAAGGCCACCCCGAATCGGTACCCATTCTTCGTCGACTACTTTTCCTGTGGCCTCAGCCCCCCTTTCTCTGATTTCTTCAACGACATCATGCACACCTACGGCTTCCACCTTTTGGATTTCACTCCAAATGCCGTGGCGTGCATGGCTCTTTTCGCCCATCTCTGTGAGGGCTTCGCCGGAGTGCTTCCCAGCATGGCGCTCTTCCGCCACTACTTTTACCCTCGGATCCAGAAGGGAGGCGCCATCTCTGGTTATGTCACTTGGATCCCAAGGCCCATGGAGAAGGGGACGTATCCAGAGGGCACCCAGAAGGAGAGGTGGGAGGAATGGCAGAGCCAGTGGTGCTGGATTGAGGAGGAGGACCCTCAGGAGTTTTGCCAAGTTCGCTAGACGTCGCCGGTCCGTAGAGATGACTGGGGTGACATCGACGCCCAGGATGGGAGGCTCACGGTCGCCACCACTAGGATCCACTGCCTTGCCGCTGCCGGGCTCACCCTAGAGATGATCGGGGCGGATTTCATCCACCGCCGCATCGCTCCTCTACACAACAAGGGGAGGCCGGCTTGGCTTTTCAGCAACATGGCCGACATCATGCGGCTCCGCCCTGGCCTGAACCACAACTTCACGGTGATGGCGCATGCCCACTTCTGTCAGTGGCTCTTCTAGCTCGACGTGGGTCATGACGGTAGGGCCGAAAGGGCCGGCAAGGTCGCCAAGGGGCCATTGTTTGGGTTGCCGGCGGGGGTGGTCCCGCTGGGCAACAACTCTCGCCAAATTGACATCATTGCCATGATGCCGAACTTCAATGCGCACGGCCTTGACCCGAATTGGGCTGAGCCGGAGGAGGATCAGGTGCAGGAGTTCTCCGACACCTTGGTGGAGAAGTACGTCCACGAGGAGCCACGACTCATCCAGGACACCACCCAGGCGGAGCTGGACTACATCGCCGCTAGGGCGGCGGAGGCAGAGCTCTCTAAGGAGGTTGGCAGTGCTGGCGGCATGGAGGATGAAGCCGCGATGGCCGCAGAGGAGAAGGAGCTCGCCCAGTGGGTGGAATCCGCTGGGGAGGCCAGCAGCGCCGGCACCGGGGCCCCTCTCATCGAAGACGACGCCGATGAGTCATCTGAGGAGGAGGCCGAGGCTGTCAAGCCCCCGATCACGGCGAGAGGGCGTGTCCTGCGGCGGGCCATCTCTGGTGAGCCGTTCCGGTCCGGCAGGGCCGCACAACCGCAACAAACTCCGGAGGCGCCCATGCGCCAGACGAGGGCTGTGGCGTCGGGGAAGGTGGTGAAGGTGGTGGTGGCGAAGAAGAAAGCAGCTGCCCCTTCTTCGTCCAAGCATCCCCCAACTCCACCTGCTTCCCCTCCTCCTGCATGTGATGATTCAGAGGTCTTCTTCGACCTCGGGTCTCTTAGCCCGAGGAGGAAGAGGAAGGCCACGGAAGAAGAGGAGGAGGATGAGTAAGTGTCTTGCCTTTCGTCATCTCCGTCCCTTCGGACCGCGCCACTTTTCTTGACTTGTCTTCATGCTCGCAGGGATAGCTAGACGCTGGCCTAGAGGGTGGCGAAGAGGGCCAAGGCCTCGGCGGGCGGCCAGCCCCCGGCGGGCACCTCGAGTACGCCGCTGGTGGTGGTGGAGAGTAGCCCGGAGAGCAGCCCCCGGCACAGCCCCCAGCGTGTGTTCATCCCTCGCTCCCCCTTGATGTGTGTTAGGGCACGATTTCCTGGTGCTAATCTTGCCGTGGTTGTAGGAGGAGAACGGCATCAGGAGGAGCCGCTGAGGGCCACCCCCAATGCGCCGCCCCCATCGACCACGCCACCCTGAGGGGGTCCCCGGCAAGGGCGCCAAGCACCGAGCCCATGCACACGGAGGAGGAGGTGAACCCGGGAGCCGGCGGCTCCACCCCAACACTGAATGCCGGTGGGGAGGGGCCACTTCGTCCCAGCTTGGCGCAGGTAAGATGTTCGCCTCCCGTTCCCGCTCGTTTTTCTTCTTTCAGATTTTTATCTTGGCGTCGCCTCATTCTCCTTCTCGGTACCTAGATCCTTCCTCGGCGGACCGGGAGGACGTGGACACCGTCATTGGTGATGTCGCCAGAGAGGCCGCGGCCAATGCCGAGAAGATCGCCGCTGAGGAGGCCGCCAAGGACGTTGCCGAGGACGCCGCTGAGGGGTCTGCCAGGGAGCCCGATGAGGCCGCTGCCGGGGAGGCCGGCAAAGGGCCTGTCGGGGAGGCCAGCAAGGCCGCTGTCGAGGAGAAGGTGGTCGACGACCAGCCTTCCTCCTCCGCCGCCCCTGGCTCAGGCAAATATCTGAAGGTGGGCGACTTGTTCGTCCACCTCCCATGGACGGTGAGCACCAGGGCACCTGCCGAGGGGGAGGTGTTCGACGACGAGGTGCTTGGCGCCGCCGGGCTTGTGGTCGTCGACGGACCGAGCATCGGCGGCGGCAGTTCTTAGGGAGAGCGGCTCCTCCAGAGCATGAGCGCCAGCATCCACAAGCTCCAGGCACTTCACCGTGCCCGCCTGGACAAGGCCAAGTCCAGGATGGCAGTGGTGGACAAGGCGAAGTCAGACCTCGAAGAGCACGTCGCTGAGGCGCAGGCTTGGTTCTGCCAGGCCTGTGAGGAATTCAAGGCTTCCCAGGACCAGCTGTCCGAGCACAAGCTGGAGCTTGTCATGAAGCAGGCCAACATCGAGAAGGCCCAGGAGACGGCGAGTTGACAGGCCGCCAAGGAGGAGGCCGCTCGGCTCCAGCACCAGGCCGAGCTGAACTCCTAGGAGGAGGACCTTGCCTCTCGTGAGGAGAAGTTCACCGCAACACTCCGCAGCAAGGATGAGGAGGTCCAGGAGCTCGTCGTGCAGTGGACCCGGGAACTGGAGCAGAGGCACGAGGAGGCCCTCAATGCTCAGGCCCAGGTCCACGCCGTCAAGGTGAACGAGCTAGAGGCAGAGCATGACGGGCTGAAGCGGCAGTTCCAGGAGCTGACGGGGGAGAGGGACACGACCAAGGGTGCATTGGCTGACGTGCAGGCTGAAGTCCTCGAGAAGGCCGAGCTACTCTCCACGGCCAACGAGTCCATCAAGGACCTGAAGCTGAAGCTGGAGAGCCTTAAAGGGATGCTCTCGGGGGTCAGGGCCTGGGAGGGGGCCCTGACCAAGAGTCTGGAGGAGGAGAACCAGCTGCGGAAGAACGACACCGCCAGCCACGTAGAGTTCGTGGCGGGCGAGAAGCTCTGGATCAACCACCTCACCGATGTCGCCGACAGGATCACCATGCAACTGGCTACCATGGGGATGCCAAACGTGAGGTACGTTCCGGAGCCAAACGTGAGTCCTAACGCCAGGCTGAATTTGTTCTTCGAGGGTGTTCTTGGGGCCCTGGAGTGGTTCCACTCCAACAGGGCGGCCTCTCTGGCCGAAGAGTCCCGGAGGCTTTGCCGGGGTGCCATGACCAAGGTCCTCACCAAGATGGCGTACTGGAACCCTAACCTCGACTTCGAAGCTTCACTGGATAGCTTGCCGGACGACGTGGACCCTGCGCTGCTCGAGGAGCGCATTGAGCCCGTCATCGGCCGCATCAACAAAGTTCAGAGGGTACAAGGCCAGCGCCGGGACTAGGCACCCCGTTTCTTATCGCCGCTGTAGGTTCAAGACCAAGACAATTTTTATCTTTAGTTAGAACCGCAGCGACAAATGATGTAATATAACTCTGCAGCACTTTTGAAACGTTGCATGTTATTTTCCTGTTTGATTTCCCTTTGTACGTCCACCCTACGTTATTTGGGTAGGTTTGCCGGCGCGGAAGCCCAGACGGCGTCTTGAGGACAGATCCTCAATGGCCTATCGGGCATGCTTGCTGCCGGGTAAACCACCTTGCTGCTCTTGACGCGGCCGTTTGAGCTGTCGAGCGGACTCGAGACAGAACGAGAGCGTTGCCAATCGCAGAAGGTCGCCCTGCCGTTCTTGACGCAGCCGCTCGAACTGTTGACCGGACTCGAAACAGAACAACGGCGTTGCCAATATTGGTAGGGCCACTACTAGAAAAAGGCCTACTAATGGCGCACTACTGGTGCGCCATTAGTATCACGCCACTAGAATTTTTTACTAATGGCGCACCACTGGTGCGCCATTAGTATGCCTAGAGGTGCGCCATTACTATCTGACTTAGTAATGGCGCACCACATAGAAGTGCGCAATTAGTAATAAATTTTTTTCAATTTTTTTATTTTTTTTTAAATTTTTTCTTAATCTCGGGTCAATATGCTTAATCTCAGGTCAAATCGCACTCTGTGGTCTAACTTCCCGGAAGGTCACCCATCCTCACACTACTCCAGCCCGAGCATGCTTAACTTCGTAGTTCTATCCAACCCTAGCACCACCTCACTTCATAGGCACTTGTTGATATATCTATCATATCAATCCTATTAAACCTTGCTGATGTCTAGGACTTTGTTCATGTTCACGAGTATGATGAAATTTTGAAAAAATATTTCAAACTTCCCGGTCATATTACGTATCATATTTTGAAAAATAATTCAAATTGTTTTTGAAATCATTTTTTCTGTTACTAGTGGCGCACCTAGCATACGGTGCGCCACTAGTAAGTTTGAATTTTTTTGAATTTTTTTGCCTCCGGATCTTAAGAGCCCCGTAACTTTTTTCTGTTAGGTTTTTGGGGATTTTGAAAATGTTTAACGGGGTTCCCCCCGGTTAAATTCGGATGTAACTTTTCGAGTAGATGATTTTTCATATAGAAAACTTTTTAATCCGAGTTCGTATGCAAAAGTTATGCCCATTTTACAAATTTTAGACAGATTTTGCAAATAAAGTCGAAATTCATATTTGTAAATTTTCCTAACAACTAGACCACATATCACAGGGGAAACTTATTTTCTTTTATTTTTTTGACATTTCCATCATATTCTTTT